>NC_133769.1:48339868-48422116 GCF_003597395.2 Chelonoidis abingdonii | reverse complement strand
GTGAGCACCATGCAAGACACAAATGATTTATTTATACAAATTAAAGGGATCCTTAACAAGATAACAAAGGAAGGCAGAATCTGATAAGTTTACCTGGGCTCGGCATGCATATCCTTATTTCCTTAGCTACCTATTACCGATTTCTGTTATCGTTCCACATTGGCCCCTTGTTTAGCCTGATGTTTCTTGTTTCTGGGCATCTATTTCCACATTTTATTTCTTAGCTTAAAGGTTCAACAATTTTTTAATCCACTCTTATTTTTTTATAATATAATTCATTTACTTTCACCGTCTCCAGCATGTCAGGGTCCATGCTGGGCTGGGCCCTTCCCCTCTCCGAGGGCAGAGCCACGAAACTCGACAGCCAGCGGGTCTATTGAGGTTGGGGATAAGGGACCAGCTAGTATTTCCTCCACCCCAATACAAAAGCAGACACATCGGCCTACAGAAGCTCCACTTGAAACATGACATAGAGTGAGCCTCAGTTGTCATCACCTAGGGGCAGACCAGCCCTCTGAAAGGCAGGAGCTTCTCAATCGAAGAAGGAGTAGGTTAGGCAGATCTCCATCTTTACTTCCTCTGCAGACAGACACGCGGGATTGATAATGACATGGGAATCCGTGGCCCTTCTCCCAAGAATATCACATGGGTCCAGTATCGTACGTACCTTGCCAAGTGAGAGCCAGACCCTCAAGCCAGTGCTCTCAGTTCAGGAAAGTTACTAAAGTGCTCACCAACTACTTTAGAAGCCTTGTTGCATCAACATCAGCTGTCTGTTGTATGTAGGAGAAGGAGGCCACTCTACACTACGGAAAGATAAATTCAATTGCTTAAACCGTTTTAATAAAACAGATATTATAAAGTCGATGTGCGCATCCACTAGGAGCAAACTTAAATTTCGGTGGTGTGCGTCCCATGGTCCGAGGATGCATCGATTTCTGGCGGCATCGTGGGTAGCTACTGTAAACTAATACAGGCCAATAATGTCGCTTTCGTCCACACTTCACCTTAATCCATATAGTGAATTATCATTTTAGTTACTCTCTCGTTTTGTAGGAGTACAGAATCGAAATTTTAAGAGCCCTTTTAATCGATATAAGGCATCTGTGTGTGGATGCAGCGTTAAATCGATTTAACGCGTTTAATCGATTTAAATGCGTTTGTAGACCAGGCCGGACTGTCTGCTGACGGAGAAGGTGGGAGAGGAGGTGAGAGGGACTTCTGCGTCTTATAGTGGCGAAGGCAGGGCAAGGGAAAAGGAATGTTTACTGGAAGAAATTAACAGCCTGTTAATGGGAAGATGGAGGTTAGGTGCTGGGTGATGAGATATATAGCGTAGAGAAATGATATATGGATCAAGTGTGGTAAACATTAAATAATAAGGAAAGGGCTGATTTAAGGGTTGATTAAATAGGAAATCAGAGTGATAACAGTACAAGTCTCGCCATAAAATATTTTTTTTCATTCTGTCCCTACTTCTTTCTCTGTGCATTGCCTACTCAGATCCTGATCCAACAATGATCTCTGTGCAGACAGAACCCTGACCAACACAGCAGCAACTTTGAGATGTTATGTATAATATATTAATTAATCTTGCCTAAATACTGTTTAATTGAAAAATGACCAATGAAAGGAGTGTGTGTGACTCGACTCTGGTGTCTGACTGGGTATTCCAGTATACTACAATCAGTTCAGGAGTGTTACTAGTACTTTTCTCCGAATCACAATGTCAAAAAATAGCAGAGAGATGCCCTTCACAGATGTTTCCTTCATGTGTTTTCTGGCAACCAATATTTGCACATACATGTTGAAAATGGGCACCTCCCGCCAGAACTCCTCAGGCCTTCACGCGTCTCGTGTCATAAACAGAATTAGGAGTTACAAGAAGTATCTTATACTCTTCTTGACTGTAAAGGGTTAACAAGTTCATAAGCCTGGCTTGTCACGGCCAGAGGACCTTCAGGGACAGGATATTTCAAGATCTTGAGAGAGGGAGTTTGTGTGTGCTGTTGTTTTTGGTTGTTGTCTCTGGTCGAGAGTGCCCATACGTGCGCACCAGGTTTCCTCCGTCTCTCTATACAAGTCTTTATATTCCAGAAGTAAGTATAGAGGTAATAAGAGAGTTAGGCTTAGTTGTTTTCGTCTTATCTGCAACTGTGTATTTGGCTGGAGGAGTTCAAATTGTATTTTGCTTAAAGGATTTTAATTTGTCTTGTATTGCTAGCTGGAGCGTATTCCAGTGTCCACAGCTGAAAACCCGTACTATCCAGTCTTAAATTTACCAAGATAATTTTCTGTTTTCTCTTTAATTAAAAGCTTTCTTTTAAGAACCTTGTTGTTTTTTTCTGGTGAGACCCAGGGACTGGTTGTTTTTTACGATCCACCAGGAGATTGGTTTGGGAGAAGGGGAAGGTGGAGAAAGGTTATTTTCTCTCTGTGTTTAGGATACTTTCTGCTCTCAGGGAGGTCTGGAAAGGGGAAGAAAGAGGAGGAGGAAGTGAATTTTCCTCTCTGTTGTGATTAAGGCGTTGATTCAGTCCTTCCGGGTCCCCCAGCGAGCCCGCTGAGAGAGGCAATGGTGGGGGAAAGGGTTTACTTTCCTTGTGTTAAGATTCAGAGGATCTGTGTCTTGGGGTTCCCCGAGCAAGGTTTTGGGGGGACCAGAGTGTACCAGGCACTGGAATTCCTGGTTGGTGGCAGCGCTACAAGTACTATGCTGGTAATTGAGCTTAGAGGAATTCATGCTGGTACCCCATCTTTTGGACGCTAAGGTTCAGAGTGGGGAATTATACCATGACAGTCTGAAATGTAACAAAGTTCTAGCAACACTGCTCTTGGAAGCCAGTTGATGCTCCCTCCCTCTCCTTTCTCCTTTTCGATGGAAAAGAATGGGATATGAATGATTATTTTAAAACAAAAAATTCCATATTTCAGTGAACCAGTGTCCAAGGTGATTTAAAATAATCACTGTTCTTCCTCTCCTTTTTGTCAAATCAGCATCTGTTTCCATGTTATTGGGGGAAAAATGCTACCATTAGGAGAAGAATTGTTAGAATCGTGTGGGTTTCAGTGGCTGCAAATGACACATGGAAGTCTTAATGGATATAAATCCTATAGATTTCAGTATTTAACAGGCTGTTAAGAGTCTGCAGTGTGCTATCACTGGGGAAGAGTGGCATGAAATAAAAATCTTTAAAAACCAGTAACTTTGATTTCCAAAGCCTATTTAACCAATATCCCAATTTTCTGTAAACCATGTAAGTCCCTCAAGGTTTTCTGCCAGTGCCAGCAGCTGAAAGAGACTTTGAGGGAGAGCAGGAGGCGTGGAGTTTCCTTTGCTTCTTTATTAGCCAGATACCTTAAATTTAGCTAGATGGAGAGGAAGCAGAAGGAGACAAAGAGGTTTTATGCATGTATGGCTGTGTAGCTAAAATCGTCTGCACAGTAGCCAGCTGAAGTAGTTGGTCTGGACTCTGGATGGATATGCAGTTGGGAAAGGAATCATTTCCCCATCATGTGGAGGACATGAAGGTCTGTGTAGTGGATCTCTGGCCCTGCCCCCATTTGCCTGACACTAGCTCACTTTGTGTAAGAAGGCCCTTGCAGAGATGAGCTCCATGCCCCACAAGAGGATGTCCTCAGCTCCCAATGCATCAGGCTTACCACTTGTGCACTAAAACTGCACAGGTTCTGCTTCTTGGATAGCCACTGAGTGGTGGAGACAGGACTGGATTTTAGCCTCCAGCTATGATTGTAACAGCTTCAGCGCATAAAACCAGCTCTACCTAATTAACCCTAATTATTCAAAGGTTTCAGTTGTCCCATGAGACTTCTAGGTAATTGAGGTTCTACTGTCATTTGTTTTAAAGGAGGAACTTTCAACAATCATAAAAAACACTCTCAGATGAATAGCTCTTGATTTTAATGGGAATTGTATTGGAATTGGCTTTGGAAAGAGGCTGAGCTACTCAACCTGTCAGTAGCAAGTATGTGATGCATTGACAGCTAAGCAAATAACTGGCTTACTCAGAGGAGTGCATCCAGCCCCAGAAAGACTCAAAGTACATCTAATGGTTTCAACTCATCTATAAAACCAACTGAGTAGTTCAGGCTAGCTTCCAAAGCTTTCTAGTACAAATTCTATTAAAATAAATGAGTGAGAGGGATCAAATGGCTTGTTTTATCATTGCACAGCCCCAAGTTATAGACTGTGCCTAAAAGAACAAAAAGCACAAACCACTGAAGAAAACCCTTCAGCAGCAATCAGTCAGAATTAAAATGCTTATGCTGTGTGCTAATATTACAGACTAACTTTGGGTGAGTCTATCAAAGATGCAGAAATGTAAATTTAAGGGCCTTTGGACTTTTTACAATTTTCCTAATGTATATCAGCTCCAGCAAACATCTGTGCTGATTTGAATAATGTTGTGCTGATGTGCTCTGAAAACTGGGTGTTAAAAAGCCCTCTGTATTTCTTTGAGTTGTAGCATACTGGATTATAGCATTTAGCAGGAAGGATCACTTAAATGCCATTGAGTCTGACTTTGGAGGTTTCACCCACATGAATAGTCCCATTGACTTCAGTAGAACTAGTTGTAACAGAAGTGGAACTGCTCTGGTTATTTGGGACGTTTACTGTATGACTGGTCTGGCTTCTATCCCCTCTCCAACTATTGCAGCTGTCTGGAGGGTCTCACCTTCCACATCTTCCTCATTCACACCTCGTTCATTCAACAGGGTAATTGATTAAGAGTAGGGGGAAGATCTTGTTCTACTGCTAGAAAAAATACATTTTTCTTCTTACTCTATCCTTAGGGATGATAACATTATACCGAGGTTCAATGCAAAGTTTCTACATGAGGCTTTGATACAAAGTTTCCATATACCATGGCTCATCAGTACAGTGTTTCTATATGAGGCTTTGATGCAAAGTTTCATGAAAACAGGGGTCCCACATGGGTAGACCCACTACAAGGTTATATGAAGAGGCACAACGTAAAGTCATATGAAAATTATCAGAGATTTATCTACAGAAGCCTATCATTGGAGAATCATGGGGCGGGGGGCGGGGGGAAGGGGACTGGATGGCCCTGCTGCTCTCCTGTTCTACAGGAACAGAAGTGACTCAAGGTACCAGAGCCATCAATCCATCACCTCTCTCCAGTGTGCCATTCAGAACTCCCCGCCCCCTCCAAGTTCCATTTACTGCAGCAAAGTGTCTTCAAAAGATCAGACAAAGGTATTACCAGTGACATGCGCAGAATATCAACTACTAATCCATTCGGGAAGGCAGTGAGCAATTCCAAGTGGCTGAAGGCTTAGTGCAGAGAGGCAAGAGAGATGCCTGAGAGTTCGGATTAGGTCTCTGGGTTTTATTGCTGGAGCCTACATTGTGCATAAAAGAACCTGTGGTAAGGGGTGCTGGGGAGCACCCCACCAACCCAAATATGCACGGGGACTACATGATATGTGAGAGGGATTCAGTGGGGGCCAGCCCATCTTCTGTGCTGGTGTGGGGGAGGGAACTGATCCTGGTTTTAGTGAAGGGGGAGGAAATCATATTCACTCATCTATGAGTGTAACCACTGGGTAGGCTGTGGGAGTGCAGTGCCCCCTAGTGACTGGTTCCATTTACAGCCAATGAGGTAGTTCCTTTGGCTCAAGGGGGTTGGTACTTGTGGGGCTACAAGTCCAGGGTGCAATCTCTGGGGCGGGGGGTACTGTAAATATAGCATTTAAAGCAGCCAATCCTGCTGCTGCTGCTGCTAGAGAAAACTCAGCTGCCATCTTGAGAAGAAAATCAGGGGCCTGATCCTGTATTTTTTGTGGAACCAAGACTCCTGTTGAAACGTATGGGAGTTCTGAGTGCATGGAGAATGTTGGACAGTGATCCACCACACAACTCAAATTTTGACCCAAGATTAGATTTGTAAAAACAAGGCCAGCAGAGAGATTTGGAATGAATTTTCTAATTGAAACAGTTTGGGTTTTCAAACAAATAAAGGTTCCCCTGCAGTGTTTGCAACCCAAACTTCACAGCCCTGCGAACCTGACTGTAAACAAAGGAGGAACTGACCTTAATGACTTCCCTTGTCAGCATTGAGAGAAATGCAACAATCAAACAACATAAATAGTGACAGGTGAAATGGCTTTATGTTTCTAATATTCAGTGTTCTTTCCTACCAGATTGCTGTTTTGTTTCCACCCGGCCCATCCCCGCCCCGACTCTACCCCCTCCCTGCCCCATCGGACCCCTTCCCAAATCCCTGCCCTGCCCTGACTCTGACTCTGCTGGACCCCTCCCCAAATCCCCGCTATGGTCCCACCTCTTCCCTAGCACACCACGTTCCCCCTCCTCCCCTTTCCCTCCCAGGCTTGCCACAAATCAGCTGTTTCACAGTGCAAGCTCTGGGAGGGAGAGGGGAGAAGCAGAACCCAGTGGCCCACTCAGGGGAGGAGGCGGAGCAGAGACAGAGTGAGCTGGGCAGGGACTGGGGAGCTGGGCTGCCAGTGGGTGCTTAGCACCCACCAATGTTTCCCTATGGGTGCTCCAGTCCCAGAGCATCCAGGGAGTCAGTGCCTAAGGCGCCACTGTTGGAGAATGTGGCCAGTGGGGGAACAGCCAATCCTCCTGCTCCCCCCTAGCTACACACCTGCCCTTGATAAGTTGTGATGGTTCATTACCCTCACGATTTAACCAAAAGAAAAAAAAGTGCCTTATTTCTTTATCTAACTTCCACTTTGAGCCATTGGATCATGTTATACTCTTGTCTGATAGACTGAAGAGCTATTATCAAGTTTTTGTTTCCTATAGTGGTACTCATAGACTGATGGATCAACCCTTAACCTTCTCTTTGTTAAACTAAATAGATTGAGTTCCTTTAGTCTGTCACGATAAGGCATGCTTTCCAGTCCTTTAATCATTCTTGTAGCTCTTCTCTGCAGCAGAACTGGAGACAATATTCCAGTAGCAATCGCACCAGTGCCAAATAAAGACATAAAATAACTTCTTTGCTCCTACTTGAGATTCCTCTGTTTATGCATATAAGGATCGGATTAGCCCTTTTAGACACAGGATTGCACTGGGAACTCACGTTCAGCAGATTATCCACCATGACCCCTAAGTCGTCTTCAGTGTTACTGATTCCCAGGCTAGAGTCCCGCAGCCTGTAAGTATGGCCTACATTCTTTGTTCCTAGATGTATAACTTTTCATTGACTATATTAAAACACATATTGCAGTTAGCCTTGTACCTGTGACAAGGACTGTAAGGAAAATAAGAGGGTAGGGAAATAATGGCTCAAGATAAGTCAACCCTCAGTAAACCCTTGAGGGCTGTAAAGAGACAATTCCTGAATTATTAACTTTGAAGGTTTTGGTTGCAGCAATGCACAGAACTGGTTTAGATGAGCAGGGTCAAGGCCAGGGAACCAGAAGATCAAAAGGACTGAAGTTATTTAATAAGGATGTTCTCTCAAGACAAGTGTGTGGTGTGGTGGTGGGAGTTAGTAGTTTGGGGAGTTGTTCAGTAAGCCAGACTGACATGCAGACATACCCACTGGGGATGTCTGAAGAAGTTAGACCTATGCTGTCACCATCAGGAGATGGCAAGATTTTAGGTAAGACAGATATGTGAGTAAAGTGTTTGTTGTTTTCAAATCCTTTTTTTCTCTCTAAATGCTTTGTTACCACTGTTAAAACAAAGAACACTTTGATTTGTTTTAACAAAACAAACAATATTTTGTCTAGTCACTAGAAACACAGCTGGCCACAGAATCCCAAAACGAAGAACCACAAGTGCTGAGCCCAGTCAGACCTGCCAGGTATGCACAAAGGACACACAGGGCACACAAAGGACAGCAGAGTCCACATGGTCAGTTAGTGCACAGCATGCAGTAGACTTATGCCTCAACTTGCCACGTACTAACTCTTCATCTACACAAGCCCTTTGTTACTCTGAGTTCTGCCTCCTTGCCCACTAATGAATGGTTCTTGCCTACACGCACAGAGAGTTTGTTTGAGTTTCACAATACCTATTTAGCACTCAGTGTCATAATTTTTAGTTATACTGTGAGCAATATCCATATTACACTGGATTTGTAACAGTTTCATTGACAAAGCATTGTTTCCTAGACCTCAGTACATGCAATGGAGGAGTGAGCACATAATTCATTTAAAAACCTAAACGATTTCCTGTCCCTAGATCCTGTTAAAAAAATGCCTGATCCTGTCTCTTTTCTTCCCATCCTATCCCCATTGCCTCTGCAGTTTTTTGTATTATGTTGCTCAAGGAAAGGCTTCCCTTTCACCCTTCTCTCCTCCCATTCCAGAAGAGGGGAACTATTTTATGATATGCTTAGTTGCCCTGACATATTTGTGCAAACTGGATGGTGCATCACCTGACTAGATGCTCTTCTCAGAGCAGTTCAGCCACATAAGTAGGATAGCGAATGCAGCCAAGAGGGAGGTAAGACTGGAAGGTAAAGTGGACATAGGGGAAAAAAATGAAGCATGGAGTCATAGAATGGAAAAGAGAAATGTATCACAACAATAAAAAAAGAGGAAAAATAACTTTTATAAGGCTGCAAATGTAGTAGTTGCAGAGATGGCTATGCATAAAAGTCCATCTATAGGAGGAGGGCAATAGACGAATCTTTGTGAGGCACAAAGATCAGTCTCCGAAGCAGCAATATGTTAAAAAAAAAGTTATAAAAAGAATAATTTACTTGCCCTTTCCCAGGGAAAAGAAATCCTGGAGAAAAAAGAGTTACTGTCACACTGCCTAACCTCCCTTTTGTACTGTTTATTATCGTAGAATCATAGAGGTGTAGAAATGGAAGGGACCTCGAGAGATCTTGTTCAGTCCCCTACACTCAAGGCAGAATTAAGTATTATGTAGACCATCCCTGTAAACAGGTGTTTGTCTAACCTGCTCTTAAAAATCTCCAGTGACAGAGATTCCACAACCTTACTAGGCAATTTATTCTAGTGCTTTACCCTGAGAGAAAGTTTTTCCTAATGTCCAACCTAAACTGCCCTTGCTGAAATTTAAGACCATTGCTTCTTGTCCTATCTTCAGAGGTTAAAGAGAACAATTTTTTCCTTCTTTTAACAACCTTTAATGTACTTAAAAACTGTTATCATGTCCCCCCTACCAAGTCTGCTCATCTCTAGACTAAACAAACCAATTTTTTTCAGTCTTCTCTCGAACGTCATGTTTTCCTGACCTTTAATAATTTTTGTTATGCTTACTACACTCTTGCTAATACATCCCAGAATGTATTTGCTTTTTTTGCAACAATGTTACACTGTTGACTCATATTTAGCTTATGATCCACTATGACCCCTAGATTCCTTCCCAAAGTACTCCTTCCTAGGCAATCATTTCCCATTTTGTCTGTGTGCAATTGATTGTTCCTTCCCAAGTGGAGTATTTTTCATTTGTTCTTATTGAATTTCAACCTATTTACTTCAGACCATTTCTCCAGTTTGTCCAGATCATTTTGAATTTTAATCCTATCATCCAAAGCACTTGCAATCCCTCTGACCTTGGTATCAGCCGCAAACTTTACAAGTGTACTTTCTATGTCATTATGTAAATCACTGATGAAGATATTGAACAGAATTGGACCCAGATCTGATCCCTTAGGGATATGCCCTGACATGCCCTGCCAGCCTGACTGTGTACCACTGATAACTACTCTCTGGGAATGGTTTCCAACCAGTTATGCACCCACCTGATAGTAGTTCCATCTAGGTTGAATTTCCCTAGTTTGTTTATGAGAAGGTCATGCGACACAGTATCAAAAGCCTTACTAAAGTCAAGATATACCAAATCTAGTGCTTCTCCCTATGCACAAGACTTGTCAAAGAAAGCTATTAGGTTGGTTTGGCATGATTTGTTCTTGACAAAATCATGCTGACTGTTACTTATCGCCTTATTATCTTCTAGCTGTTCACACATTGATTGGTTAGTTATTATCTTTTTGGGTACTGAAATTAAGCTGACTGGTTTGTAATTCCCCAGGTTACCTTTATTCCTCTTTTTATAGATTGGCACTATATTTTCTCTTTTCCAGACCTCTGGAATCTTTCCCATCTTCCATGACTTTGCAAAGATAATTGCTAATGGCTCAGATATCTCCTGAGCCATCTCCTTGAATATTCTAGGATGTATTTCATCAGGCCCTGGTGACTTGAAGACATCTAACTTGTCTAAGTAATTTTTGACTTGTTCTTTCCCTATTTTAGACTCGATCCTACCTCATTTTCACTGGCATTCACTATGTTAGATGTCCAATTGCTACCAACCTTCTTGGTGAAAACTGAAACAAAGAAGTCATTAAGCACCTCTGCCATTTCCACATTTTCTGCTATTGTTCCCTCCACCCCTATTGAGTAACAGGCCTACCCTGTCCTTGGTCTTCCTCTCGCTTCTAATATATTTGTAGACTATTTTCTTGTTATCCCTTATGTCTCTACCTAGTTTAATCTCATTTTGTTCCTTGGCCTTTCTAATTTTCTCCCTACATACTTGTGCTATTTGTTTATATTTATATTTTGTAATTTGACCTGGTTTCCGCTTTTTGTACGACTCTTTTTTGAGTTTCAGATCATTGAAGATCTACTGGTTAAGCCAGGATGGTCTCTTGCCATGCTTCCTATCTTTCCTATGTAGTGGGATAGTTTGCTCTTGTGCCCTTAAAAATGTCTCTTTGAAAAACCGCCAACTTCCTTGAACTGTTTTTCCCCTTATACTTGCTTCACATGAGATCTTAGCTAGTTTGCTGAAGTCTGCATCTTGAAATCATTATCTTTATTGCGCTGTTTTCCCTCCTACCATTCCTGAGAATTATGAACTCTGTCATTTCATGATTACTTTCACCCAAGCTGCCTGCCACTTTCAAATTCTCAACCATTTCCTCCCTATTTGTCAAAATCAAATCTAGGACAGCCTCCTCCCAAGTAGCTTTTGCCACCTTCTGAAATAAAAAATTGTCTCCAATACATTCCAAGAACTTGTTGGATAATCTGTGCCCTGCTGTGTTATTTTACCAACACATGTCTGGGTAGTTGAAGTCCCCCGTCACCACGAAGTCCAGTGCTTTGGATGATTTTGTTAGTTGTTTGTAAAAAGCCTCATTTACCTTATCTTCCTCATTAGGTGGTCCGTAGTAGACCACTACTATGACATCACCTTGGTTTTTTTATTCCTTTTATCCTTACCCAGAGACTTTCAACAAGCCTGTCTCCTATTTCCATCTCAACCTCAGTCCAAGTGTGTACATTTTTGATATGTAAGGCAATATCTCCTCCCTTTCTCCCCTGCTTGTTCTTCTTAAGCAAGCTATACCCTTCTATACTAATATTCCAGTCATGTGTATTATCCCCACCCCATGATGCCAACTATGTCATAGTTGTGTTTATTAACTAGCATTTCTAGTTCTTCCTGTTTATTACCCCTACTTCTCACAGTAATATACAGACATCTAAGATACTGATTTTGATTTCTGACCCCGTTTTCTCTCTTGTCTCTCCCTTATCCCTCCTATAATAGCCCATACTCCCCCCGCAGATTCCGATCCTTCTCTCAGGTCTCCATGTTTTTTAATTACCTGTGGGCTTTTGTCTCCTGCCCCTATTTAACCTAGTTTAAAGCCCTTCTTACTAGGCTAGCCAGTCTGTATGCTCTTTCCCTTCTTTGATAGGTGGACCCCATCTCTGCTTAGCATCCTCCTTCCTGGAACAATATCACGTGGTGAAGGAAGCTGAAGCCCCTTGCAGTCAGGTATTCACCTCCAGGATGTATCTGTCTCTACCTGGGCCTCTACCCTTGATTATGAATTACTTTTCCGATATCTGAGCAGATGAGACAAGTGGAAAAAAGGAAATATTGTTTTTGCTCCAAAATGTCTCTCTGTCTCTATTTTACTGTCAGTATTTGTTAGTTGAAATTTTTGAGCAGCAGGAGCAATGAGATAGCAAGTCACACCTGAAGAGCACTTCTGTGACAAGCATGCCTGTATTATAATGTCTCAGGTCAGAAAATACTGCATGTCACACTCACATTTTAGATAAACATTCTAGGAATGTAGGAATTGCCAGGCTGGTTCAGACCATGGTCTATCTCATCCAGTATCCTCTCTCCAACAGTAGCCAGCAGCAGATGCTTATGAGAATGGACTAAGAACCCTGAAGGAAGCTGTTTGCCCTGGGATTATTGCCCCATTTAGACCCAAGCTTCTAGCTGATGTTTGGGGCCCTGAGTTCCAAGTGTGAGTAAAAATTAGTGATAATCAGGTATTTTTCTGATGCAGTTTTGTTTATGTATGTGGAATGTTCCAAGTCCTGCTTCTCTGCACACAGAAGCAGTGGCGCTGGAACAGTTCTTATAGTGCGGGTGCTGAAAGCCATTGAACAAACTGCAAACTCTGTATCTGATGGAAACCACTTCAAGCCATGGGGTGCTGCTACACCCCCATCACCCTTAGTGTGTACCTCTTCACAGAAGGAACCAAAAACAAGAGGAGCAGTTTCTTAGCTTACAGCCCCAAGTCTCTTCATTCAACAGTCCCAAAAGCTCTCTTGCAAGCTTTCTCTAGGCTCACACTGTCTTGCAGACTACTGCTTGGCTTTCTTGCTTTTCCCCCTCTGCGTCTCTGTTCTCAGTTTCTGTGTTCTACCGTCCCCCCAGCCCAAATTTGGAGGGCTTCTGATTAACTCATCCTGACAGTTATGTTAACCTCAAAGAGCAGTGTTGGAAAACTTTGTCACTAGTATAAATCTTTGTTTTAAAAGTTCAGTGGAATCATAGAATATCAGGGTTGGAAGGGACCTCAGGAGATCCAACCCTCTGCTCAAAGCAGGACCAATCCCCAACTAAATCATCCCAGCCAGGGCTTTGTCAAGCCTGACCTTAAAAACCTCTACGGAAGGAGATTCCACCACTTCCCTAAGTAACCCATTCCAGTGCTTCACCACCATTCCAGTGAAAATGTTTTTACTAATATCCAACCTAAACCTCCCCCACTGCAACTTGAGACCATTAATCCTGTTCTGTCATCTGCCACCACTGAGACTGGAAGGCACTGACAGGACAGCAAGTCTTTGATTTAATAAAGCATTGACTAAAATGTCCTTATTTTTCTAACCAACACCTTGCTTTCCGAGAATTACTCCATCTCGATGTAGATTTCACATACAATATTGTTTGACGTGTTGGAGAATCCCCACTCACATGTTTCAGCATCCCCAGTTCTCTATTATGGCTACAGTTCTGCCCCTTACTCCTGCAGGCAGCTCCCTGAGCAGAGTCCCATTGGGCATGACTGCATAGGAAAGAAAAACCCACAGCTGGCCCGGAACAGCCAACTTGGGCTCGTAGGGCTTGGGCTGCAGGCTGTCTTCACTGCTGTGTAGACTTCCAGGCTTGGGCTGGAGCCTGGCTCTAGGACTCTGCTGGAGGTGGGAGAGTCCCAGAGCTTAGCTCCAACTGAGCCCAGCAGTCTACTAGCAATGAAATAGCTCAACAGTCAATCCCATGTCAAGGTTTTTTCCCCACTTTGAACTTTAGCGTCCAAAAGTGGGGACTTGCATGGACCCTTCTAAGCTAATTCCTAGCTTAGATCTGATAATGCTGCCCCAGCCAAATATAGTGTTGGCACACTTCCTGTTCCCCCAAACCTTCCGTGGGGAACCAAGACCCAAACCCCTGGTCTTAAAACAGGGAAAAAATCAATCAGGTTTTTAAAAAGAAAGCTTTTAATTAAAGAAAGAAAGTAAAAATTATCTGTGTAAATCAGGATGGTAAATGCTTTACAGGGTATTCGATTCATATAGACTAGAGGACTTCCCCCTCTAGCCTGAGATTCAAAGTTCAGCAAACAGAGTTAAAATCCTTCCAGCAAAATACACATTTACAAGTTAAGAAAACAAACATAAGACTAATCCACCTTTCCTGGCTAGTACTTACTATTTTGAACATACAGACTGATTCAGAAAGATTGGAGAAAACCTGGGTGTACGTCTGGTCCCTCTTAGCCCCAAGACGAACAATGAACAAAAAAAAACAGCACAAACAAAGACTTCTCCACAAGATTGAAAGTATCTTGTCCCCCATTGGTCCTCTGGTCAGCTGTCAGCCAGCTTCACTGATCTTTCTTAACCCTTTACAGGTAAAAGAAACATTAACCCTTAGCTATCTGTTTATGACACCCCATGAGCTGAATCAACTGGCATGGGCCAAACACTGTTAGTTCTTTGCTGTTTGTACATAACCCATTGAAGTCAATGGGGCACCAGAGGTGCAGGATTTGCGTGCTTGTGACAAACTGCAGGATCAGGCCTTAAGCTGCTCGTTTAAGATCTACTTCCCAGATCTGATGACAGAATTTGTCCTTTAATGTGTTTGTGATAATGATTTTAATTACAAGTGTCACATTATTTACCTCTGGTACAGTCCTTTACTGTGTGTTGCAAGGAAAGAGCAATAAGCTTAGTATTCACAATCTCTCCCCAGAGTACTCAGGGTTAAATATTCTAAGATGTCTATGCTTCAGTTGTTAAATGAAGAGATTTTTGAGATTCAAGCATTTAAAACTTTTTGGAAATGAAGCCAGAGATTACTGTTTACTTTATCCCATATAGAGCAATGCATCCCAGTCTTATGAAGTGAAACATCATAAAAGCAACTTTGATTACATTAGACACCTCCATGCTCTGAGTGATTTGAAGATATTGTACTTGTTGCAGTGCTTCCAGTCCTGGCACTTCTATTTTTATCCTGAGAATTCACTGTCCTCTCTTTCATTGCTGCCTGTATCAGAAGACCTAAAGCCTGTAACCTAACAGGAAAACTGTCACAAATTACATTTGTGAGCACTGCTGCCTGCAACTTGTCACTATCACATGGGGAATGACTAATGCAGTTGTTTTGGTTAGATTTATAGATTTTTGTTGATCCACCTCAGTGATGTTTCAAGTTTTCTAAGAGTACAATACTTCCTGATAATCAGAAAAAGGTTATTATTGTTATAGTTTGTGCTTTAAGTATACTCCAATTTTGCTTGTCATTGTTTGGGCTTCAGATACATTCATTTAAAACTACAGAACAATTAAATTATAATGCAGATAGATCCTCAGTCCAACTCTTGAGGTAATGAAAGATAGTGGGGTTTCTGTATTCCTATGATTAAGACTGAATGTTTGTTACAGCCATGACTTCTATGACCAAAAAAAGTGACTTTTAAATTTTTGCCTTAGCCAGCTTGCAACTGAGCAACCCTTTCCCACAAATGTTTACAAATCTGATTCTAGATATCTTCAGTGTAGCGCAATATGGGTTTATAAAGATTTTAAATATGATTAAATGCTTTTAACCATTTTAACTGAAAAGCAAAATGTATTGAATTAATTTTTCTCATACTCTCTATTTTGAACAACTTAATGGAAAGTATGTTTTGTCCTTGCTCTTTTTTAACTAAAGTTATTGGTTTTGCAGGTTTCATCATGCAGACAGCCTTTGTTATGAAACGCCATCAGAATATAAATAATTCATTAGCTAATGTAAATTATAGCACTTCATTTTCAAAGCACTGTGCAGGCTTTACATGGATAGAAGCAGCAACTGGTTTTGGCTGTCATTCAGCAGTCTATCCCTAATCCACAAAACAGTTAAGTCCATCCTTATTTAGCAAAGTATTTAAGTATGTGCTTTGCATAGGGATGGACTTAAGCACACGTTTAAATGCTTTGCTGAACTGGATGTAGAGTGAAAAACTGCATAACAGTTTTGATTCTAAATCCCTGGTTTTAGATGATCAGCTTTCTGAAAATTTTATATATTGAAAGGGCCATCATTAGGATTTATGGGGCTTCATGCAGTACTATTAAACTGGTGCCCCTATGCTCAACTTGCTCTTAGCAACACAAACGTATTGGAAAAAACAGTATTGGAAAACTTGCCACTTGCACTTTATTAAAAACAGTTTAATTGTGCTGCCTTCACCCCTAACCTCTGCACAGTGCTGCCTTCACTAACCCCTGTACTTCCCTCCCACCTGCACCCCCAAACCCAGCCCTGTGCTGCCAACATGCCCTGCCGTACTGCCCCCACCCAGTATCTTCCACCCCCATATGCCCAGCAACCCCCATGCCCCTGGCCCCTCACCCAGAGATCTCCACCACAGATCCCTATACCCAGCAATCTCCCACCC
This sequence comes from Chelonoidis abingdonii, assembly GCF_003597395.2. Classification (NCBI taxonomy): domain Eukaryota; kingdom Metazoa; phylum Chordata; order Testudines; family Testudinidae; genus Chelonoidis; species Chelonoidis abingdonii. Next base: position 48,405,902 of record NC_133769.1, on the reverse strand, counting down.
ACAGACCCTCACACTGCCCAGCACCCCTCTTACAGCCCCCCTCAAACTGCCCAGCACCCCATATTCCTGAGGGAATTCAGCACCAAACAATTAAATTCTGTACACAATACTTTAAAATTCTGCAAATTTTGTCAATAAATAAATGTGGAGGCTCCAGCACCGCAGTGGCAAGCTTAGGCCACTGGCTGCATGGAGGTGAGAAATCAGCTTGCAGCCTTCCCCCTCCCCTCCTAGGATAAGGACTTGGCAGTGAGATACATCTGTCAAAAGGCCACAGGGAAGTGTTTTACATGATGGGTGGGATCTGAGCCATGACCCAAAATACATTTGAATGACAAAAAAGAAATAGCTGATACCAATGGCTGACTCCCGCCCTCATCCAGGCCCTTGCTTGCCTCTGCTCTGGGCCATCAGCTCCCAAATGGCCTTTCATTCTCCCTAATCCTGAAAAGTAAAGAGGTGCTTGGGATGTGCAGTTTAATAAGAAAAGGAATTATATTGAGGCACCAACCTTTTTTTCTGTCCTGATTTACACACCTGGTTGTCACACACGGCTCAGTGGGATTGTACTGGGTATAACTCAGCATGCAGTTTGAACAATGGTTCAACAGTGGGGCTGGAGCCATAACCAGCCAAGTTTCATTTGAACAGTGGCTCTTGTTTTGGATTATTTAAGGCAGTTTTTAAAGGCTTTTCCCACAGGTGAGGAAAAAGGTGCTGCATTCTTGAAGGGACCCTTAAAATTCCACTCAGCTCTGCACTGTTTAGAACTCTCATTCAAAATGCTACCAGCTTGAGAGAGAGCCCTGGAGATACTTGGATCCACAAGAAAAAAAAATTATGTCCCTTTTTCCTAAATAAAAGTTTTCAGCTATTCCAGCCTTGTCAAGTGTGAGTCCATCTTCCTCCCCAGCTAAGAGGTCACTTCCTCCCTTGCATTCTGCAGTCCTAATTGCCTCTTTTCTGCTCCAGGTACACCCCACTTCTCCCATTGTTTTAATGTCAGTTTCCTCCTGTTGACACTGGCATATTGTGAATGGTAGGAAGAGCAAACACCACCTTCTTTTATTTTCCTTTAACTTTCCCACCTCCCCAGCCTGGTTGTGTGTCTCTCCCTCTTCCCAACCCATGTCCGCTGCTGATCCCTGCTGGGGAAGGGAGGAAAGGAAAGGTGACAGTCCAAAGGGAATCCTCCACATCTGGGCTTAAACTTCAGAGAAGAGGGAGGCAGAGTGAAAATGGGACTAGGAGAGAGATTGCGGGGAGTTGCCGACAGGACAGGGCATGTGGGCAGAAGAGCGGAGACGTGCAGGTACAGTGTGGGGCTGCTGGGAACAGCTGCTCTCCCCCGGGGCCACTAGCCTGCTCCCCAGGAGGTCCTAGCACATTTGTTGCTTGATCACTGGGCCAGACAAAGAACCCCCCCACTCTTTTCCCTTCCCAGCCCAGCTCCCCCCAGCAATACCCAGCCCAGTTCCTCATCTGTTCCTTGAAGTCCTGTGCACACCTCTACCCCCTACCAAGTTTAACTCCTCCCCCAGCCTCCAGGTATCCCCCCTGCTCCATTCCCAGCCTTGCCTGCCCCCCCCGCCCCTGCATGGCACAGCTACCCCCAGCAATCCCCAGCCTGGTTCTTCCTCCCCCCCACGCCAATCCTCGAAGTCCTGTGCTCACCTCTACCCCCAAGCTTGGCTCCTCCCCTTCCCAGCCTCTGGGTATTACCCCCGACTCTGTTCCCAGGCTTGCTTGGTCCTCCCCTCCCTGCCCCGGCTCCCGCTGCTCACTCACATGTAAACTATCCTGCCTGGCTCCATGAGGCCCCGCCCTAGCCAGAGCTCTCAGCCCTCTGGCTGAGGAGTGAGTGGGCAGAGGGGAGGGGCCAGGGGGTTGGGGAGAAGCCTGCTGGCCCAGCATGGGGGAGGGGCTGGAGAGGAGAGGAGGCTGCGCCACAGCCAGTGAGGGTGGTGCCCAAAATTTATGGGTGCGCTAAGCAGCCACATATGCCTAAGTATGGCCTTGCCTATTGGGATGGAACTTTCCAGGCAAGGTCCTAGCTTGAGCAAAACCGGTATATGTGTGTGTGTGTGTGTGTACGTACATGTACAACAGTGAATTTCCACGATTATATATATAAAACAATAAAAATGCTTGACTTTTAAAAAAATCCTTTCTAGCTAAAATGATTCAGGGTTGAAAGTTATAATAAAGAAAGAGCCTTCACTGAGGTATCTTTGCTTACCTTGCAGATAATTGCTATTTGTAACACAGTGGATTGCCCTATGAGCTGGAGAGCCATGGACTAAGATAAGCCAACCTGACTGCAGGAGTGGGTGGGTCAGATTCTGTGACCTGCAATGTATAGGAGGTCAGAGTAGATGATCACTATGGTGTCTTCTGGCCTTAAAGTCTAACGAGCGCCACCTCAGGAAAATCGGGCAAATTCCCCATAAAGCAGAAAGTGGCTAAGTAATAAGAAAGACTGGTAATAATGCCTTACGCAGTAATAAAGCCTAGCTGGGGAAAGAGCTGGAGAAAGAGTCATCCAGAAAGCTCAGAGAGTAAGGAAAAGCTCTCCAGGCAGGGTGGCCTGGGAGATACCCTGGTTAAGCAGGGAACAGACAGCGAGACCCAGAGGAGAACTTAAAAGGCTGGGTAGGAAGTGGCCCAAGGAAAACTGTAGTGCAGGTTTAGGAGCAGACCTAGCTGTTCAGTACAGGGCCAAGGGCCAGATCCCAGAATAAAGGGTGGGCTGGCTTCCCCAACCAGCCCCAAGGAAGGGAGTATAGAAACTCACCAGAAGGGCTATTGAGCTCAGCAAGGGGGCTACAGGATAAACTGAGGAAAAGCCCCAGAGAGAGGGAAGAATTTTTGTTTGCATAAAAGACATTTGTTGGGACTTTCAGTTTGGACAATTGGGACCCCAGAAGAGGTGGACTTAGGATGCTAACTGGCTGACGGGTTGAGGGACTGTTGGGAGGGGCTTCTAGCCCAGTGAAAGAGCTGCTATACCATGCCTGGGCATCAGGAGGCACTTTGTGGTAAGAGGACTCATTTATAAAATTAATTTGGATGATTAATGAGTCTTTGAAAAAGAGGGTGAAATCCTGACTCCACTGATTGCAATGGGAGTTTCTCCACTGATTTCCATAGAGACAGGATTTCACCTTAGGATTTGTTTGTTTGGCTTTGTTTTGTTTTTTGGGGTTGCTTTTTTTTTTGGTTCCTTTTGCAAAGGGTGCAGCCAAGAAATGATTCATTAAGCATGTGCACATGGCTAAATACATTGCATAATATAGTCCTGTTAGTCAATAGGTATGTTGACTAACTGCCTGAAGATGTTGTGAAGGCCAAGACTATAACAGGGTCCAAAAAAGAACTCGATAAATTAAAGGACGATAAGCCCATCAATGGCTATTAGTTAAGATGGGCAGGGCTGGTGTCCCTACCCTCTGTTTGCCAGAGGCTGGGAGTGAGTGACGGGATGGATCACTTGGTGATTGCCTGTTCTGTTCATTCCCTCTGGATCACCTGGCACTGGCCATTGTTGGAAGACAGGATACTGGGCCTTTGGTCTGACCCAGTATGGCTGTTCTTCTGTTCTTATGCAGGTACATTCTGGGCTGGCAGAAGAACTGCTGCAGCTTCTGTAAATTGGGCAGGTCCTGAGGCAAGGGCAGATGCTTCTGTTCCAGCAGATCATGTGAGGAATGAGCTTTTGCTTCAGCCTCTCTGGATCTTGTAAAGTAAAAGGGCTCTTGAGAAGTTATAACTTTTGAAAGGATTGAGGACAGAGTTTTAAGGCTTTGTAAATTGCTCAAGAGGGAGCTCTGCAAAAATGTACCTTTATGAGCTCTGGAGAGATGAAAAGTTGCTCATCCTGCTACACAGACTTTAAGGCTCACAGGAAAAAGTCCTCCTGACCTGAGTACCAACCAAGACCTATTGGATAGGGCATTCTTATAGTACCTGTCCAAATTCTTTTAGATTATAGAAATTAAGTGTGCTATTGGGTTTGTTTGTAAGCCAGTAGGATTTTGAACTTCTGGAGAGTGCCTTGTCATATTATTTGTTCTGTGAACAGTCTTTTGAAACTAAGATATTAAATATAGTAATATGTACAAAAATGTACTAATGAAACACTAAGGATGCACGATAAATGCTCAAAGCCAGGAAAGGCCAAAATTAAGGTTGGACATAAAAACTTGCCTCCGACACCTTGTATCATAAAACAGACATTTGATCACATGCATATTTTGAATGGAATTCATTTAAACAGATGATCAGTATCTAATTGAAAACCTAAATAGACCAAGTTCCTATACTGAAGTCAAACAAAATTCCCTATTGTCTGTCAAGAATGCTTTAATTAGCACCAGTCTTACTTTGGGAGAGACAAGTATGTGTTTGTGGTTCCTATCCCATCAACTGATATCGAATTGACACAGAAGCTACAGTGTGCAATCAACTAGCTGAAAAGACACTAGCCCTTAATCCTATTAGCCTGATTCTGACAATTTTGTGAAATATATTAATGATTTAATGACAGGATTGTACTAAACTATTCAGTAGTATCTGATTAGCCGTGAGTGGTAGGCAGTGCTTAATTTGTAATGAAAGACCTGCCAGGGGTCAAGCAATTATTTTACTTTCAGAACTTACGTGGCCAGCGTAGAGGTGCCAGGGCTATGAACTACCAAGCATAGACGTGCTGGGGTTTATCCCTGGTGGTAGGTAACAGGAAAAGAAATCAAATTTTTACAGCATGAATGAGAAAACTATAGTATATTCCATGAACAAATAGCTGATGGGGGAATATATTTCTGTTGAAATCATTTTCATTTTGCTTCTTTGTGTCTGGGTGAGAGAGTGAAAGAGCTAGGTGCAGGTACAGAAATAAAAGGATTACATGATGTTATACCACATGATGATGTCTTCATACTAACCCCAAACTTGGGCTAAAACTCCATCTACAAGGTAATTAACATTTTTTTAGATTTTAAGTTGTATTCTTTATCTATCACAGATTTTATATATTCCCATTGCTGTAGCATCTGAGTATCTTCCAAGAATTTAATAATAGAATTAACAGTAAGTATCTCATTTTCTTCCTTCCCAATCTTTAGGAGACATATCTTGATAAACAGGTCAGTTTATTTTAATCTAATTACGTTTGTGTGAGTGGGTGTGTTGTGAGTATGAAAAGCTTATTGAGGGAAACATGAGTCAACAGTTTAAATAAAGTTTTTGTTTAAATATAGTGTCTCATCTGATGCCCATCTGCCCTATCCATAAGCAATACTGCAGGTGTCCACAGTAGCTTGGCATTACTTTGTTTTTCTGCAGTAGAGCCAGTAATCGCTGATTTGTTGCCTTGTTCATTTCACTGTGCTTACCTGCTGTTGCTAGCCATTTGTGTTTTAAAGTATTTTAACCAAAATGTTGCTCTTTAATTCTATTTTGATATACAAGATACTGTATTCTTCTGTTATTTATTTTTAAGGTTATCATTCATTAGGGAAAAAAATCATAACTTACTTGAAGTCACTTTAACTGATACATGTGCACTCACTACATTTTAAAGCTAAAAGTGCCATCCTTTCATCCACCATTCATGTTCTAGTCTATGGGAAGAAGAGATGACTGAGCCAACACTGTGAACTTAAACCTCTTTCAAATTTTATTGGTGGGGGTATGATGCTGTATGAAAGAAAGATGATCGTGTTTACACTGGTGTATCACCACCGTTGCACAATTAGAATACATCCTGTACAAAGTATGTTGTGTAAGGCATCATTGGAAAAGTTATGGTCTGCTGAGTATGATTATCCTGTCTATATTCATGGACAGCGGGTGAACCCCGGGCTGAGGGAGGCTAACCCCTGTCCCGGCCCTTCCCTTCTGCTAGAGTTGCCAACCTTCTGCTCACATAAAACAGAACACCATTGCCCCACCCCTCCTCTGAAACCCCATGCCCATGTCCCTCCTTCTCCAAGGCCCTGCCCCTGCTCACTCACTCACTCATTTTCACTGGGCTGGCTCAGGGGGCTGGGGTGCGGTAGGGGGTGAGCGCTCCCACTGGATGGGTGGGCTGTGGGCTTGGGCCAGAAGTGATGAGTTCAGAGTGCAGAAGGGGGCTCCAGGCTGAGGATGGTTGGGATGTGAGAGGGGATGAGGGCTCTGGTTGGGAGTGCAGGCTCTGGGGTGGGGTCAGGGATGAGGGGTTTGGGGTGAAGGCGGAGGCTTCCAGCTGGGGGGTGGAGCTGAGGGGTTCGGAGTATGGGAAGGGGCTGGATGGGGGTGCAGACTCTGGGATGGGGCTGGGGATGAGGAGTTTGGGATGTAGGAGGGTGCTCTGGGCTGGGACCAAGAGGTATGGAGGGCGGGAGGGGGAACTGAGCTGGAGCAGGGGGTTGAGGTGTGCATGTGGGGGTCAGGGGTACAGGGTCTGGGCAGTGCTTACCTCAAACAGCTCCTAGAAGCCGTGGCAAGTCTCGCCTCTGGTTGTTACGCAGAGCCGTCTGCAGGCACCACCCCTGCAGCTCCCATTCACCATGGTTCCTGGCCAATGGGAGTTGCGGGGGCATTGTTTGGAGCAGGGTCAGAATGTGGAGCCCCCTGGCTGTTCCTACATGTAGGAGCCAGAGAGGGGCCATGCTGGCTGTTTCCCAGGAGGTGCTGCCAACTGGACAGTCAATGGCAGCTGCTGGGGTCCCTTTTCAACCAGGTGTTCTGGTCGAAAACAGGACACCTGGTCACCCTACCTTCTGCCCAAGGCCCCACCCCTCCCACTGAAACCCAGAGGCCTCCCCCATGTGGCCCCCAGCCCCAGGCACATGTGCTGTGGGTATAAACTGCAGACTGTGACATCACTCTCACAGAACACCAGTGGGCAGCGCGGCCTTGTGCCCTCAGCTCCGGAGTGCTGGGTGGGTAGGCAGGTGATGCAGCCTGTGGCCCTCCCCAGCCCTGGAGTGCAGGCTGGCCCCCATTAGCCCCACTCCAAGCCTGGGGCCCCAGCCACGGGGGAAGAGCGCCCCACAGCACAGCACTGGGAAGCAGGAACGGGCCAGGGAGTGGAGTATGGGCAGGGCCACGTAAGGCCTGTAGTATTTCTGGGTAACACGCCCAAGACAGATTTACATCAAGGCTAGCCATCCTGCTTGATGGCCTATTAAGATTAATTAGCTCTTCCAGGGACCGTTCCTGAGATCTCTTCAGCAAGCAAGCAATGAATGCCTCATGACTCAGCAAGGCACATGTGACCCAGGCCTCCATGTTTGTGCCAGTAACTTTCCATGCATATGTGCTGTGGGTATAAATTGCAGACTATGACATCGCTTTGTCTTCACTTCTGCACCATTTCCCTGGACTGTGATTTTCTAACAGGAAAGAAGTATTGAACAAAGGACTGATGGTCTCTAGTCTTTTGCGTGATCCAGAGAGACTATTTGCAGGCTACCAGAATTACCATCACTGCTATTATCCTGAACTACAGACTCTGAAATCAGTTGTAATGTACATGATTCCTTTAATCATTTAATAATTCTCTTCTTTTATTTTTTTAAAATAAATCTTTAGTTAGTTTAATAAAGATTGGCTGCAGCATGATATTTGGTGTCATCCTGAAAGTACATGGTGACCTGGGCGTGAGTGTCTGATCCTTTGGAATTGGAAGAACCTGATGTGTGGTGAACTTTGGTTTTAATAAACTTTCATCACTAAATCCAGTTATTTTGGTGGTAACCAGGGGCTGGAATGCCTAGAGGTTGTTGTGTGGCTCTCTGTGAAATAGTGTAGTGACACAAGAGCTCACTTTTGTTACTGGCTTAGTGAAATCTTATGACAGAATATGCCATCAGTTTTGGGATGTGTCAGCCCTGTTTCCTACAGTCTGTCCTGAATTTGGCATTCTCAGCTGTGTCCCATACCAGACAGCATGACAGGTGGACTTATATCCTCAGAACTGAACCAACCCGTCCTCAGCTTGAGCTCTCAATTGAATTCAAAAGTGGAAGGAGACTTGTTTCTATTTAAGGAGTCATCAAAGTCTTTGGCTATTCTCGCAAGAATTTGTCTTGACATGCTGAAAATCAAGTGGGAATACCTGATCTTGTAAGATTTTTGGCTACTTTGGGTTAAAATTTTACAAGATCTTATGAGTTTTTAGGTTTTCTACAGAATCTGAATATAAACTTGAACTCTAGACCTGATTTGATTTTGCACCTGAATCTGAACTTTGCCTCATTGGTTCATCTCTAGCTGGAAGGAATACTTCTATTCACATAACATTAGACACATTTTTTTTCTTTCAGTTGTCTGCATATGAAGCCAGTGGAAATCGTTATGTACACATCCAAAGGCAGAATGTAACCCACTGTAGGCACATCGGGTAATATAAATCCTCAGAAACACTCTGAGAGCAAAACATATTCCCTGGGGTAGACCTAAACCATGTGGCACATAGCATGTTATGTCACATGTATGAAGAGATTCTGAAAGAACAGAAACAGACAGACATAACTATATCAGGTTAATATGGCACATATATTTGTGTAAGTGAATGAATAATAAAAACAACTTTGTATTTAACATCTTTTTCATATCTAACATGCACAGTCAGTACAACATGAATCATAGCTTATTCTCTATGTAATGATACAATTTAATGGTCAAATTGTACAGCCTGCAAGTCCCTTAAGAGCAGCACGAGAAATCAGCTGATGTGCTACAGCACATCTACTAGTTATGATCTATTGGATGGCAGCCAAGAATGGAGAAAATGGCCAGAAGTTCTCAATACAGTAGTGTAGTAAAGGTTGCCTTCTTTGTGGGAAGATACAGCTCCCAAACTAATTGAAAAGGTTTAAGAGTCTAAGATGGGTCTTAGTGGTAGATTTTTTTTTTTCTGCAGGTGGGACTACACAGATCTGTTTTAAAGAGAGCTGTTTCTCTGAGGTGCGTGTATTATTTTGTTTTTTTAGTTGAAGCAGTTCCAACCTCTATGCATCCTCTTCATTATATATATCTGCATTTATACCTTGATCAGTGTTTGGAGTTAAATCTTGATACAATAACAGAAACATAAAAGAATCTTTACAAATAATTTCCCACATATTTTGTCTTCAGTGCAGAGTTACCTTTGATATGGTGACTCTATACTAATTTTCATATTCACTGTCTGAGAAATTTCTCCCCTGTGTGTTTACTATTATTGCATAACATATACCAACAATAAATGTCTCTTTCCAAACGGAAGTGGATGATAGTAACGTTCCTTGTGCTTTTCTGCATGCTTTTGTCCTTGTGCTTCTCATTATTGTCTCCTGCTGCCTGAAGTATTATTTCCAGAAATTAGACTCTGGTAGGGGCTGCAAAAATATGAACTGTTTCCTCAGAGGGGCCCTGGGTGACCTGGAAGATTCAATGTCATTTGAGGATTTATAACGTCTTTGAGAACAAGAATCAATAACTTTAACTTCAGACTAGTAATAGGCACTTTGCTTTGATAAAGTAGATTCCACTTTTAGTGGGTTTTAACAGAATCACATTACACAGGCTATTTACTATTAGAAATAATGAAGACATACTAAGCATTCCAGTCAGAACAAATGACGGTCTCTACGTTCTGCTCAGGGCTCATTCTAAAAATTGTATGAATGCACCATGCAATTTGTTTCCACTGTTCACAGCAGCAAAAATCTGACTAGTCCATTCTGTTAATGTATGTTTGGTCACACTAAATGCAGTAGGCCAAGTTCTGCTGTCAGTTGTGCTGTTAACTTTAGTAGGTGTAACAAAGGACAGTGTCTGACCGAGTACATTTGCCTGCTCCTGAGGCTCACTTCCATGGTTGTAAAGGGCACTATAGGTGCAGAGGTCCCCTTAAGTTCCCACTTCAGGCCTTTATACTGTCTCTGTTCTTCACCTGGCTCTAGGAGCAAACAAATAAAGGAAAAGTCCTCTTCTCTCTTTCTTCCCTTATGAGAGAGAGAAGTTCATAGGAAATTAAAGAGAAATAAGGGTGAGCTGGAACTGAGGCAGTCTTCCTGGATCAGCCCTTTGGGCTTAGTCTAGATGAGGTCTACCTCCAGGACCGCGGTGTGCAAACTTTTCCAGTTGTACTCTGCTTCCTCCACAGTGGAGCTTGGGCTGAAGACAGAGCTGGGGGTGGAACTGGGGATGGGGGAGAAGCTAGAGGCACTGGACTAGGGCAGAGGGAATGAGGGCAGAGCTGGGCGGGAGATGGAACAGAGTGCAGAGTGGAGCTGGGGCTGGAGCGGGGTTGGAGGAGAATCTGGCTTGGAGGCAGAACAGGAATAGTCCCACTACAGCGTTGGAGGCAGAGCTGGTCTCAAAGTGGAGCAGGCCCATGCCCAGAAGGGGCCCTGGCCTGCTCCACTTGCACTGCACTCTGAGACCCCACTGGCTCCCCACCACCACCACTTGCTCCTCTCCACCCCCTGGCCCCACCTGCTGGGTCCTCTGTCCCCTGGCCTGACCACAGTGCACCTCTGGCTCAGGGCAGTGTCTTCTTACCACCACCTGTGGGGCCCACCTGTCTCCCTGGAGCTGAGCCACTTGGGACTGGTGCAGAAGCCTGGCCAGTCTCAGACAACCAGACAGTCAACGGCCTGGTCAGCAATGCTGACTGGAGCTGCCAGGATCCCTTTTTGGCCTGGTGTTCTGGTTGAAAATTGGACACCTGGTCATCCTCCTAGGGAGCGGGGGTTCTGTGTGGGGTGCTGGGCAGTAGTGGTGGGCGGTGGGCAGGTGACACTGGGCACGGGTGGTTTTGTGCAGGGTGTTGTGCATTTTTGGAGTGGGTTTGGAGGGAGTGCTGGGAATACTGGCCATATGGAGTCAGGGGGATGTTAGGTGCAGGGGCTGTATGGCATAGAATGCCCACCCCTGAGGGGAAGGGGCATGCTGGCAGCACAGGGCCGGGTGGGCCACTGTGCGTATAGCAAATGATTGTTTGTTAATAGTGCCCTTGCACTGGGCTTGGTGGAGCAGGGCACTCTCGCTCTGGGGACTGATCCCCCCATGCCATGGTCCATTGTCTCCATGGGAGCCCACAAATATGTTTGGCATCGGGCCCACAAAAGGTTAATCCAGCCCTGCCTGCCCCAGGTGGAGGTTGACCTGGATAGTGGAGCTGAACAGGATTGGTGGAGGAACAAGGCTGGGGTTGTAGCTTTTCTGGCCATCAGTTCCTTCAGCAGCTGTTGCTGTTGTGTGTTCTGAATTTGCTGCTGGGTAGTCTGCTACTGCAGCAATTGCTCTTGGAACTGCTGTTGTTGAGTGGCTTGCTGCTGCTGCATCTCTGCTAATCACTTTTACCAATGCTCCGATTCTGTCTTACGCAGAACAGCTGAGCTTTATTCCCTCTAAGGCTTTTATTTTTAAACCCTTGTATCAGGTATGGTCATGCCTATTTCCCACCATTTATAGGGGGCAGAGGTCCCCTCAAGTCCCTGCTTCAAGTCCGTATAGTGTCTTTCTACCCCAATGGACATCCAAGGAGGTTCTTGGAGCAAAGAAACATAATAAAAGTCCTCTTCCCTCGCTTATGGGAGAGGGGAAAGTAGAGAAGTAAGGGTGACCTACAACTCAGGCAGTCTTCTTGGATCAGCCTTTTGGGTTTAGTCTAAATGGAGTCTACCACCATCCCTTTCTCATGGGGTGTGCTGGGTCATGCAGCTTCAGAAATAGTGAGGCTTGTTACTGTCTCCCTGTTCGCAGGCCTGTATCTGCTGTCTGAGGTGGGGCAGTCTTCTTCCTGTTCTCTGCTCCTGCCTGTGGCAGGTTTTCCCTTTTATGCAGTCTCCCCCTCCCCACCCACACAACAAGCCTTGCAAGTGGAGACTCATTGGGGTTGAACAGGCCCAGAAGAGCTCATTAGACTTCTCTCTGCCACAGTGAGGGAATGCCCCTTCAGAGGCACATAGGTCCCAAAGAGTGACATATGCCATATGCAAGGTGCACTGATCTTGAGCAGGCTGACCTGAGGACAGTTTGTCCATTGTGAGTTTGATCCTGCCCCCTCCACCCCTTGAAAGCAATAGGCATAGGTGGGAAGGAGGTGGAAGGGACCTACATCCTGTCTCCAGGGCCAGGATGTAAACTCATGCCACTCAGAGTTTATGTGGGGGGAACATATCTTATGTTAAAAAAGTCCCAGCATCCTCCAAACAGATCTCCAGGGATTGTGATCACTTCCCGTCCAATTCAAAGCTAGAGGAGGTAACTAAAGCCCTCCTATTGCAGAAGGGAGGAGAGGGTGACTGGCACTGAGATTCCAATAGATGAAACAGAAACAAGAATTACATCTTTATTGGGCATGGAGTGGCTGTGAGGGGAGAGGGGAGCTCATTCTATTGTGTATAGGTGTAACGTGGAGTCCTGAAGCAGTATATCAGCCTTCCTGTGTTAGAAATGAGCCGAAAGGGAGAACTTATGCTTACAGATGTGCCATTTGCATAATTAAAGATGTGCTGGGTCATCTCATTTGGTTCAAATCCTAATTCCTCAAACAATTTTTACTCAGGCAAACTCCCACCCTTATATGAGTTCTGCCCAAGTAAGAACAGAGTAAATGTTGAGTAAGAACCTCAGGATTTGGCCCTCTTTGAGTTTGGCATAGAAATTAGCCATGCATTATAGTGGGATTGATGTGACTGGAAGTACACTATGTACAATTTCATAGAACAGAACATTTACTGAAATCCAAATAATGTTCTTTTTTATCATTCTTTCAATGCAAAGTGAAACAATGTTATGAAATGAAGCTATTTCATTGCTTAACAGCTCTTTTCAAATTAAATAACTAGGTCACCCATTCGCTATAAAACATTGTGCTTGCAAAATCTAGTTGCAAAAACATAGGTGTTTTTCCAAATCTAGTCTTTTTATTTTTTAGCTAGAGCATGTGTGAAGAACGTGGGAGGTAGCTGTAGTACTTTTTATGAATGTTATATATATATATGTGGGATTAGTGGTTATTGTATTGCTGGTTAAAAGATGACAGTTAAATCATACAGTAATCCAAATCAATGATAGCAGACAGAATTCAATTGCCTGTGCTCAGTTGGACAATATCTGGTATCCACTGCAGGAAGATTACCTCTGCCCCTCTTTAGACATACATAACCCAGTTTGATCAGGTTCAGGAGTCCTAATGGAAACCGCAGGAGATCAACATGCAGGAACTCTGATTCAAAAGAACTTTGAAATGGATAAAAGCCTGTGACCTGAGATCCATGTGAAGAAAACTCTTCTTCCCCCCACCCGCCAAGTTGTGGGTCAGACTGTCAGAGAGGCAGTAGTTGCTGGGGCAGCCTGTCTCACTCAGCCCCAGTGCTTTGGCGGTGTCTTGGTTAAGCACAAGCTACTTGAAGCTAGCCAGGTAGGGAAATGAAAACTTAGGCTTTTGTTATTTTTAACCCTTTTCTTTCTGTTTTGATGTTCCTCTGGATAAATAAATCATACTATGTTGTGAAGAGGCTATTCTGTCACTGCTTTTACCAGCTGGTCACAGCTCTCACAGAGGACTCGATAGAAGGTGGCAGACCCAGTTGGACCTGCAGTAATACAGTTGGGAAATGGGGTGCTCTAAACTGATGATCAAGCAAAAGGTGGGGTGAATCATAGGGCTGCACTCAGAAGTGTGGGTACTGTACATGGCACTTGAAAGAAATGCCATGGAGAGACAGATCATCGGTCTAGCTCACCTTAGAACTGTAACAGGATGAAAAAACAAAAAAAGTAAAACAAGGCTGAAATAACCCATTTGTTTTCACACATTACAACTTCAGAAACATAATTGTTTTAAAAAAATACAAAGTGCCTGTGACAGGCTCGTTCACAGAAACCCCCATGAGATTGTCGCCTGATGTGCTGAAACTACTTCTGAGCCTGTTTTCTCTGATGACTTGGGAGTTCAGAACCCTGTCTTGTTGAGTCAGACATGCTAACCTGTTGCAACACACACCCAGGGTCTGAACCACGTCCCCAAAGCTGCAGACTTAGCTGAAAATGGCTTAGCAAGTACTCCTGTCTCCAGCACCCAGACACCCAGCTCTCAATGGGATCCAAACCCCAAATGAATCCGTTTTACTCCGTATAAAGCTTATACAGGGTAAACTCATAAATTGTCTGCCCTCCAGAACACTGATAGAGAGAGATGCACAGCTGTTTGCTCCCCAACTTACTCTGGGTTGGTTAATTAATAAACAAAAGTGATTTTATTAAGTATAAAAAAGTAGGATTTAAGTGGTTTCAAGTTATAACAGACTGAATAAAGTAAGTTACCAACCAAAATAAAACAAAACAAGCAAGTCTAAGTCTAATACATTTAAGAAACTGATTACAGGTAAATCTCACCCTCAGAGATGTTCCAATAAGCTTCTTTTACAGACTAGTTTCAGAGGGGGAGCTGTGTTAGTCTGTATCAGTAAAAACAATGAGGAGTCCTTGTGACACCTTAGAGACTAACAAATTTTTTTGGGCATCTGATGAAGTGGTTTATAGCCCATGAAAACTTATGTCCAAATAAATCTGTTAGTCTCTAAGGTGCCACAAGGACTCCTCATTGTCACAGACTAGACGACTTCTTAGTCTGGGCCCAATCCTTGCCCAGGTACAGTTCTTGTTAGTTCCAGCTCAGGTGGTAACTAGAGGTTTTCTCATGACTGCTGCCCTCTTTGTTCTCTTCCACCCCCTTTTATAGCTTTGGCACAAGGCTGGAATCTTTTGTCCCTCTGGTTCCCACTCCTCCTAAATGGAAAAGCGTCAGGTTTAAAAAGGATTCCAGTATCATATGACATGGTCACATGTCCTGTGAAACCCCTAGTCTCCATTCTTCCAGGGCTGCTTGGTATACCCCCGGAAGGTTTGCCGGTAAACAGAGCCATTTACAGGTGACTGATTCTGAAGCACCCTTAGTGGCTTCCACTAACATGTTTACATCGGTAATACAAGTTTATTTCTTATTCTCCTAATTCCAGACAGAGAAATAATACATACAAATAATTGGAATGAACACACTCAGTAGATCATAAGCTTTGTAATGATACCCTACAAGAGACCTTTTGCATAAATCATATTCCAGTTACATTATATTTATACTAATAAGCATATTTCCATAAACGTATGGAATGCAACATCACAGTGCTCAATGCATTAGTGCCACTGTCTCAAACAATAAAGGTTTCATATGGTTATTATGGACCTTCGTTTGACTATATGCTTTATGGATAAAATCCTATTGAGTTCAGATCCATGGGTCTGTGCTGATAACTTCCTGAAAGGGTGGCCATCGCCTGTACATTGTAACTCTGCATTCAAATTGTCAAATAATGAAGGGGAACTTCAGTGTCAGGTTTCAGTTGTAATGCTAATTAAGCATGGAGTTTGTAATGAAAATGCTAAACAGGTTTGAACATAGCAATTCTGTCAGATTTGTTTTGGTAATGATTAGAGAACAAATTGTGGTCCTATGTCTTAGAAGTTTCATGGTGGCATGTCATGTCTGAGGTGGATTAGCATAGAAAGGAAGCAAGTTTCCCTTTTAAAAAAAAACAACAGAGGAAAATTGTGACAAGTTGAAAGATCTCTAGAGGTTTGAAAGAGGGGTAGCAATAAAAATACAATAAGCCTGAAGAAACTCTGTGGTACCTTTTCACCTATTATAATTGTGACATTTTCAACACTATGAGCAAGTTTCTGTCAGCACTTCCATTATATCATCAATCATTATCATCAGAGGTTTACATTTCCCCATAAGGATTCAGTCTGAGGTGAATTTAGCACATATTACAGAGTCTATACTTACTTGCAAGTTTTTCTTAGGGCCTCTGCACCAGACTGTTTTGTAGGTTCTGAAAACCAAACATCCAGCTCATTTCCCATTCTGTATGGAGTAGGGGATGATGCCAGCTGGTGAAAACTGAAAGAAATTGCATGGAGTTTTCTTCCTCTCTTACCCTTTTTTTGTGTGCCTTTTTAATGGATGAAGCATCATGACCTATGCTGTGTGTAAGTAAAAAGATTCCTCCTTCATCAGCGCATACAGAAACTGGTCATATCATAGCTTGTGGTAGTTTGTGTCAAAGCCATTTCCCATCTATCTTGGTACTTTACATGGCCCTCATCACCGTAATAGTGGAGTGCCTCCTAACAAATGAAAGACCACCACCAATTCTCCCCTTCCCTTGTCCATCGGCAGAAGTAGATTGAAAAGTAGCAGCACTTGTTTTTATTATAATTCAGCTAAGAGTGAAAATAGACTGAGTTACAATAGTAAAGCCATATTGGGTGGGATTTTCAAAAGTGCTCAGCAGCCCTGACCTAACTCTTCCTCCACTGAAATCAGTGATAAAGCTTCCATATGGCCTTCAGTGGGAGCAGACTGAGGCCAAAGTTGAGTTCTTCTGAAATTCCCACCCATCGTCTTTAGCTAAATCTCACTTAGTGGGAAATATTGAGGTCTGGAAACCTAGAGAATTCAGACGATGGAATGAGTAGTTTTATTAGTCAATAGTGACTTGTGTTAGAGATCAGGGCAAACTGAATTTTTACCACGCTAAACTACAGATTACCTTTTTATAGCCAGACCGTCATAGGGCACTGCATGTCAGCACACCCCCTTGTGGGCACTCTTGGTTCTAGAGGTGCATTGCATGCAGCAGTTCCTCAGGTTCTTTCAATCAATTACCCAGCTTAAGTTGGTTCAGAACATATACCCTCTTTGTGGGGCTGATTGGATGAGCCTTTCTACAAAATGTAGCCCACTTCATCAGTCATGCCCACTCTGAGTCCTCATTGGCTCTCTTGCCTCTTCCTGTGCTTGGGTTTCCATGCTAAATAGTCACTTCCTCTTAAAACAAGAGGTTCCAGTTCTCCTCCCTGGAGCTGGATTGTAATTTAGGCTAGCAGTAGGGTCTTTGCCAGCTTCTCTTTCAGCTAGACTCTTTTCCCTAGTGAGTTCTCAGGCTCAGAAGGTTTAGAGAATCACTGAGGCAAGGCAGGGGCTGGGTGCAGGGCAGGGAACAAGCGGGCGCAAAAGCTATCACAGCTATGGGGAGATGTTTTGAGCAGCCACTAACCTGCTGTTGCAGCTGGGCTTAAGAGCCAGTCTGTTGATCCTTCCAAATGATCAGGTGACATAGTCAATCAGGCAACCTGCTACAAGCCAGCTGCACTGGTATTTTGCCTGGAGACTGGCTATGCTACGGGTCCTGATTTCTGTCAGGATCCTAATTCAAAACTGTCGCAAAGTGTACTCACTGCTAGTGGCAGTACCGGGTTTACAGTGGCACCAGTGGCACCATCCCCACACTTGGAAGCGGCCCATAATGACTACATGGGGGTCCACAGAAAGTTAATTTGGCCCTGGCCACAGCCTGGCAATGTGAAGATTCAGCAACTTCTCAGCACCTGCTGACATTCAGCAGCCCAGGTAGTGCATGGCACAGACACAACAGGGACTGGGTGTTGCAGGGTATGGTGGGAGACGTAGTTCACTGCATTCAGCTGGGGCCCTCGGACCTGCACCGCCAACTGCACTACTACTCCCAGAATGCACTGCACCCTGCTGCGAGCCACCCCAGTTGAAGCAGATGGTAACAGAGCGGGCCAAAAACAAATCTAAAACAAAGAAATGACGCATAGAGAGGGTTCCTGGGGCTGGGGGTGCTGATCCCACTGTGCCCTTTTTTCCTGTGGAGCATGGGGTGGGCATAGGTGCCAACTTCTCCTGGCACCAGTGGATGCTCATGCCCTCTGGCTCTGTCTGGATTCCACCCCTTTCCCCAAATTCCCTGCCCCAATTCTGCCCCCTCCCTGCCCCTATTGGACTCCTTCCCCAAATCCCCACTCCGATTGTCTGCCTCTTCCCTGATTGTGCCCCATTCCTGCTCCTCCCCCTCCCTCCCACAGCTTCTTACACCATGAAACAGCTGTTTGCAGTGGCAAGTGCTGGGAGGAGAAGTGGTGACAGTGCATTCAGGGGAGGAGGCGGAGGGGAGCTGGGGCAGGGGGACACTGTGGGGAGCTGCCGATGGGTGCAGAGCACCCACCAATTTTTCCCCATGGGTACTCCAGCCCTGGAGCACCCACGGAGTTGGAACCTATAGGGGTGGAGGCTCCTGACTTGCCCTCAGCCCCCAAGTCTCCCCTGCTTTCCTGGGACAGTGGGGAGTCAGGGACAGCAGCGGTGCTGTGAGTCTCGATGTGCACCCCCACCCCTGGTGACCTTGATGCCTGGCTGCGGACTCCTGGGAACTGTCTCAATCCTGCAGTTTCATGCCAGGTGTGTGTCCCCTCTCAGCCACCATTGGGACCCAGTGCAGAAAAGGCTGATTGTCTGTGTCCCCCAGTGGTGGTGGGGACGGTGACAGCAGAGCTGGGCAGTGCTGGCTGCCACACCCCCTGCTAGTGGGAATGCCCAGAAACTTCCCCCCATACTCTGGGGAGGAGATGGAGTACAGCACGGTTGGAGGGAAGGGCCAGTTGTGGGGTAAGTCCAGGTGAGACAGGGGAGCTGGCAGTGACTCCATGTAGGGGGAGAAGCAGGATATTAAAATTGAAGGT
Source organism: Chelonoidis abingdonii (assembly GCF_003597395.2). NCBI lineage: Eukaryota > Metazoa > Chordata > Testudines > Testudinidae > Chelonoidis > Chelonoidis abingdonii. Next base: position 48,387,311 of record NC_133769.1, on the reverse strand, counting down.
TAGTTTGGGGAGCAGCAGACGGGAGGGAGGTGACAGCCCTGGGGTGAAATGGGGTGGGGGGAGGCTGGGCAGTAGCAGGGAGACTGAGGAGAGACAGGGTGTGAAGGTGGGGGTTAATTGTGTGTGCAGGTAGGGTAGTAGGAGGGATGGGGAGAGGCCAGGTTTGAAGATTAGGGTAGGGACTTGAGGCTGGGTTGTGGTAGCCTTGGTGGTAGAGAGAGAGAGAGAGAGAGTGTGTGTGTGTGTCCCTTTCTCCCTGCAAAAGATGGACACCAGCAATTTTCCTCCCCACACTCCACGCCAGTAACTTTACTGTTTCACTTGAAGTCATGAGGGATGGTGAGGGAAAGGGAGAAATAGGCTAAAGAAACTAACTTTTAAAAGTTTTATAAACATTATTGTACCAAAGTTGAAAATCCTGCTTTCAAAAATGTATTTACAAAACATAATTTTGGGTGAAGGTGGTGGTGGGGAGATGCAGCTGCAACTCCACTATCTGGTACACCTGGGCTTAATTTGGCTCATAAATGTGCTTACTAAGCACTTGTGTTCAGGACCCTGAGTGTTAAACAAACAACCACTTCCCACATATTTAACCAGATTCAAGAGCATTTTGGATATATTAATGCTAGCCCATTTTGTTCTCTATGGAGATCTCATTCAAGTGTGGCTTCAAATATGTTGTTTTGTTTTTGAATAAATGTTTTCATCCCTATCCCAGCAGTATTGGATATATGATTATTAGGGTAGGGACTTGAGGCTGGGTTGCACTGGGCCAATACTCAGAAAGGGCCCATGACAACTCCATGGGAGCTGCATGGCTTTGGGCCTACAAAAGGTTAATCTGGTCCTGGCTAGTGGCACCTCCTCTTGGTCACTCTGAGGATTAGCTTTGGCTAGGCATTATGCCCTCCTCTAGTGGTGTCTCCCCTATCATCCTCTTGTCACATAGTCCCCTCTCACTCCAGGAACCAAAGTTCCTTTTCATGACTTAGCCCTCCGAAAAGGTCATTACATGGTTCCCCCTTTCAGGAATGTAACAAAGTCTTTCCAGAACAAATCAAGGAGTCCACTGTTCTCTACCTCATTGGTGCTACAACCCCAGTGGCCCACCCTCTACTCCAGGTTTCAACTCAAGGCCCTCTGGTCAGCTGCTAAGCCCTGCACTGTCCTACCTTGCTGCTTTCCCCTGAGCCTTTCCTAACTTCCTGGCTTCCCGCCCCCTCTGGGTTTGCCAATCTCCCAACTCCCTCCTCTCAGGGAGTGACTGCAGCCTGCCTTCTTGCTACCCCCTTCTTTTGCCAGCTCCTGGGCTTCGTACTGGCCTCTTCTGTTCCTGTCCAGCTGAGCCTGCTCCCAATCAATTCTCTGCTCCCTAGCTCCTCCTCCAGGTCCAGCCTGTGGAGTCAATTGGCCACTTTAACCCTTTCAAGCCTTGTGGGGAGTGGATACCCCATCACAAAATAGAATTTGACAAATTGGAGACTTGGTTTGAAATCAACAAGATGAATTTCAATACAGGTAAGTGCAAAGTAGTACACTTAGGAAGAAAAAAAGTCAAACTTGAGAAGGGTCTTGGGGTTATAATGGATCACACCTTGAATATGGGTCAACAATGTCATGTAGTTGCTAAAAATTAATATCATGCTGGTGAGAGTTAACCAGTAATGTCATATGTACAACACTGGAAGTAACTGTTGAGATCTCAGCTGGATCCAATTTTGGGCATCACACTTGAGGACAAATTGGAGAGAGTCTAGAGAAAAGCAACAAAATGATAAAAGGCTTAGAAGACCGGACTTATGAGGAACGGTTGGTTTTACATCAGACTGACTGACTTGAGTTAGGATGCTCTTATATGTATTAACTATGTATCTAATAAATACTTTTGTTAAATTACTAGCAATGGATTGTTTTTAAGACTAGTAGATTGCTTGAATATAAAACAATACATGCTACCGGAAATGAAGGAAGTGATACAAAGACCTGGAGGAAGTTTTGTTTTGTTTTGTTTTTTTTTAAAAAAAATGAGGTAAAAGTTACTCAGAAATGAAAAACAAGTTTGAATGAAATAAGATGGCTCAAATATGTGTTCCCACATTCCTAAGTATATTGGAAAATGCTGCAGAAAACTGGAAAAGGTTTAAACAAGAATTTGCTTTATTTTTGAGGGTAGTTGGGTCTATTTATAAGGAAGATGAAGAAAAGGTTGCCATGTTTTTGAATAGTGTAGGCTCTTAAGCAATTTCATTATATAATTCATTTGAGCTTAATATCTGAGAATGAGTTAACTATGAGTCTGTATTTTTTTTAAAAAAAATGAGGGATGCTGTTTACCAAAGAGAAATAAAACATTTGAAAGATTGCAGTTTCACTCAAGAAATCAAGGTAAGGGAGAGACTTCTGAATAATTTTTAAACAGATCTAAAGACAAGAAGTCAGATATGTAATTTCCAGAATCTGAGTCAATGGTAGGAGATCAAATTGTGATGAATATAATAGGTCAAACCTGTCATATCTGCAAGAAATAGAATCATTTTTGCAAAAGTTTGTAAAAAGAGAAGTCTGGCAAAACTTAGAAATATACATTTAGTTCAAAATTTAAAAGTTTCAGAGATGATACCAAAAAAGGAATATAGAGCTGACATTACAGATGAAGAAAATTTGTGTCTGGTTATTGTGAAACAGTCACTTTGAAAAGGAGAATTGGACAGTTACTCTACCTACTAATGGAATATTTATTTTGTATGTAATAGATACAGGCGCGCAAGCTAATATAATTTTAGAAGATGTTATAAAATATCTAAAAATAAAACCTGTAATAAGAGAAAAAATGAATATTAATTTGAAGTCTGATAGTGGTGAAAAAAAATCCTGTTATGGGTATTTGTGAATTTCAGGTCCTAGTTAAAGATAATTTAGAAAATGTAAGACTTGTAGTAGTTAAGGGACAAGGTATTTCTATTTTAGGTTTAGAAACATGTTTAGCACTAAATCTAATTGGTAGAATTCAGACAAATCAGGATTCCAAAACACTGGAACAAGAATATAAATTTACAGAGTTATTCACTGGCTTTGGTAAATTGGAGATGATGCATAAAATAGAGTTAAATGAAACAAAGAAACTAGTTATACATGCAAGTAAAAAAAATACCTTAGCTTTAAGAAATAGGGTGTAAAAGGAATTGGAAAAGTGTGGAAGAGCCAACTGAGTGGGTAAATTAATTAGCAATAGTAGAAAAGAAAGATGGATCTTTACATTTGTTTAGAGCCAAAAGACTTATATAAGTATGTTAAATGGGAACATTTTAAAATACATATCAAAGAAGAAATATTTGGACAAAATATTTTGTCCCATGACATTTCTTCTTTAGATGCTTCTAATAGATTTTGGCAAATATGATAGGAGCAAGAAAGTCAATTACTGTGTATAATTAACACATTTTTTGGATGTTACTGTTTTAAAATATTACCACTTGGATTATGTTCAGTTCCAGAGGTATTTCATAGAGCAAAAGATACAAATACAAATACAAAAGATTTTTGAAAATATAGATGGCACACAGGTGTACGTAGATGATATAATAATATGGGGAAGAACAGTAGAAGAGCATGATAACCAAGCTGGGAGGGGTTGCAAGTGCTTTGGAGGATAGGATTAAAATTCAAAATGATCTGGACAAAATGGAGAAATGGTCCGAACTAAACAGGATGAAATTCAATAAGAACAAATGCAAAGTACTCCACTTGGGAACAATCAGTTGCACACATACAAAATGGAAAATAGCTGCCTAGGAAGGAGTATTGTGGAAAGGGATCTTGGGGTGATAGTGGATCACAAGCTAAATATGGGTCAACAGTGTAATGCTGTTGCAAAAAAAGCAAACATCATTCTGGGATATATTAGCAGGAGTGTTGTAACCAAGATACGATAAGTAATTCTTCTGCTCTGCTCTGCCCTGATTAGGCCTCAACTGGAGTATTAGGTCCAGGGCTAGGCGCCGCATTTCAGGAAGGATTTGGAAAGAATCCAGAGTAGAGCCACAAAAATGATTAAAGGTCTTGCAAACGTGACCCATGAAGGAAGATTGAAAAAATTGGGTTTGTTTAGTCTGGAAAAGAGAAGACTGAGGGGGGACATGATAAGTTTTCAAGTACGTAAAAGGTTGTTATAAGAAGGAGGGAGAAAATTTGTTTTTCTTAACCTCTGAGGATAGGACAAGAAGCAATGGGCTTAAATTGCAGCAAGGGCAGTTTAGGTTGGACACTAGGAAAAACTTTCTGTCAGGGTAGTTAAGCACTGGCATAAATTGCCTAGGGAGGTTTTCTCCATCATTGGAGATTTTTAAGAGCAGGTTAGACAAACACTTGTTAGGGATGGTCTAGATAATACTTAGTCCTGCCATGAGTGCAGGGGGCTGGACTAGATGACTTCTCAAGGTCCCTTCCAGTCCTATGATTCTATCATATAAAATTAATTAAAGCATTATTTAGACCAAAATAAGCAGGATTGAAATTTAACAAAAATAAATATAAATTTAGTGTGTGAGAACTAATGTTTCTAGGAGAAAAAGTGACTAGTCTGGAATTACAGATTCATGCACAATGAATACAAGCCATTGGTAAGATTGCTTACCCAAAAGATAAGGAGTCATTACAGAAACTTTGGGGTATGGTTAATTAATGTATGAAAATACATATAAAACCTAGCCAGAAAAAACCCAAAAAACAAATTGAAGGGCTTTACTCTGTAAAAATAATCAATAGAAATGAGACTGTCAGCATCTACAAGAATTTCCAAGCAAGCTAAGGAACTGACAAAAACAGTTCCAGTATTAAAACGGTTTGATAATAACCGACTTACAAAATCATCTTCAGTTGCATCCAAAGAAGGCCTTGGAGCAGTTCTCTTACAAAAGTATGGTGACCTATGGAAACCAATTGCTTATGCATCTATAGCTAAATCGAAAACAGAATGTCAGCGTGCTCAACTATAAAAAGAGGCTTTGGCATTAGTTTTTGCATGCAGAACATTTCATATTTATGGTAGATCTCTACTGGCAGAAACAGATCATAAACCATTAGTTACTATTTCAAAAAGGAATATGACAGACACACCACCTCAGTTACAAGGATTTTGTTTTCAATTGTATTTATATAATTTTAAATTAGAATATCAGCCAGCCAAATCATTAATTGCTGCTGATATTCTTTCTAGAGCTTCAATGCAACTGAAGAAGATGATGGGGTAGTACATGTAGATGTACTTAAAAATTGTTTCATATATCAGAAAGAATATGGGCAGAAATTGTACAAGCAACTAGACAGGGTATAGTCTTAACTATAAGATTATTTAAGCTCTGGAATAGGCTTCCAAGGAAGGTTTTGGAGTCCCCATCATTGGAAGTTTTTAAGAATGGATTAGGCAAATACCTACATGGTCAAGGCATACATGGTGCTGCCTTAGTGCAGGAAGCTGGTCTAGATGATCTCTTGAGGTTCTTTCCAGCCCTACATTTCTATGACTCTATGAAACTTTAACTGATTCAGGAATGTCCCAAATCTGATGTATGTAGATTTAATAATATTATCCATCAGTACTTAAATATAATAAAAGCAGCAAAGAATCTTGTGGCACCTTATATGTTCATGCATCTGATGAAGTGGGTATTCACTCATGAAAGCTTGTGCTCCAAAATGTCTGTTAGTCTATAAGGTGCCACAGGACTCTTTGCTGCTTTTACAGAGCCAGACTAACACGGCTACCCCGCTGATACTTAAATATAATAAACAATCACATCTTTACTAAAAGTTCCAGTTAGAGCTTTAGTGCAGAGAAATCCCTCATCTTATCATTGATATTTTTGTACACTTGTAGTACATTGTTGTAAATTTATAATTTTATTTGAAACCGAGTAAAAGTATTTAGAAGAGGTTTTTATTGAAGAGACGATCATCTCCAATGAGCCATTACAAATGGAATGTGGTGAAGAACCTGCTCTCAATATTTCTTAAAAACAACATTTTCATGTGCAGAATGTTTGTTTATTTTGATATTGAATATTCAGAATATAAACTTGAGTTGTGATGTAAATCTAGTTTCTTGCAGATTTCCAGTTAGTTAAATTAACTTAATAACTTAATTAATGGGGAAGACTCACTAGAACATCACATGTGTGCAGGAGTATTATACTTTACAGCAGATGGCGTGGTACTGCTATTACATCTTGTCACAGACAGATAGAACTGTGGGAATAGCGGATTTTTCAGTTTACTGGCAACTTTGAAAAAAATGCTAAAATCATTTTGGGTATAACTAAAACTTAATTTAAGACTTTCCATGACTCATAGTGGAAAAAAAAATCTGATCAAATGAAATGTTTCAATTTCAAGAATTTTTAAATGTTTGATTTTAAAAATAAATAAATACAGTTTTGATACAAAACAATTTTCAGACTGAAACCATTTTGTTTCTAAAAACTGAAATCAAGTGTTTTGAATTTTTGATTTTTTCTCCCTGACGAAAACAATTTAGTGAAACCCACATGAATTCAAAAAAGTTTCAGTGTCTCTAAAATTTTGCCCACTTCTACCCAGGGCCGGCTCCAGGCACCAGCCCAGCAAGCAGGTGCTTAGGGCGGCCATAGGGAAGGGGCGGCAAGTCGGGCTCTTCGACAGCAATTCAGCGGCGGGTCCGTCGGTCCCTCTCGGAGGAAAGGACCTGCCACTGAATTGCCGCTGAAGAAGAAAGCGGCATGGTGGAGCTACTGCCGATCATGATCACGGCCTTTTTTTTTTTTCACCGCATGGGGCGGCAAAAATCCTGGAGCCGGCCCTACTTCTACCTACATATACACAAACTTTTAGCCAAATAACAGTTGAGCAGTACACAGGACTTGACTTAACTTTTTAAGGCCAGGCTTGACAAAGCCCTGGCTGGGATGATTTAGTTGGTGTTGGTCCTGCTTTGAGCAAGGGATTGCTCTAGATGACCTCCTAAGGTCTCTTCCAACCCTAATATGCTATGAGTCTATGAACTGGTGATTGTGCTTTTATTCACTTCTTTCTCATCCTCTTTATTTATTTATTTCTATGCACTTTGCATTTTCAGTTGTTTCTCCAAGTCTGGTTATTAAAACATAATTTTAAATGTTCACTGTCCAACTGACATGATTTGTTTTGTGTTTGTAACTGATGGGTCTCTCACAAATGAAGGGGGAGACTGTAAAATATTTTATGTATTGAAAACTAGAGGAAATTTGCAATTCTTGCTTCACTGATAAGGTGTTGGTCATACTCATGTAACCGGAATTCCAGCGGAGTGCTGAGAATACAAGCAGATGTTGGATTTCCACTTATAGCATTTGCAGAGCATGTAGCATGGGATTCCACAGGACAGAAGTTTTTGCTTTGGCTTCTACAACTACTTTAATGACGATGGTCAGTTTTGTTCCTAAAGGACATACTGAAGTGTAAAGAATTAAAAGAAGCAATACTCCTATTTAACAGGTAGATTATGTTAGAGTTCAATATTGTAACTAGTCCTAAAAAGCTTAGTAAAAACAGCATTGTTTATCAGTAAAATGTTTATAAAATTAAATAATCTGTGGTTTAGGTAATAATGACAATGCGTGAACACTGGGGAAAACTAATGGTTAAGAATAGGATCTTGCTGAAAACCAGATGAGTGTCTGAACTGGGTGTCTTTGAGTATAATTCACAAAAAGTTGGGAATATTTCCCTAAATTGCCAAAGCCAGATGAAACAGGGCATTCATTAGAGGCAATGCTGTCATTATCATTCTATGGACCAGATTCTATACTGTAATCCAGCCTCTTTACACCACTCCAGTAGAGCAAAGCTGCCAGAGAACAGCTGGCTCTTCCCAGCTGGCACAGAGCAGGTGTAACCGTATTTTCTTACCTCTGGCTGTTAGGATATTTTTGCTATAAAGTTTTAATTAACTATGCACATATTGCACAAGTTGTTGTGCATTAAAATAATCAGATGAAAATGCCAACCTCAGTATTCAAGATGAGCAGGGGCTTTTTAATTCTGGGTCCTCATCCTGCAAACACTTACACACCTATTCAACTTTCCTTCCTTGAGTAGTCCTAACTGAAATTAGAGCAGTAAAATTAAGCATACATTTTCAGGATGAGGGCCCTACTATTAAGAGTGGGTTGCTGTTGGTTATTCATAAAATGTGGCATACAAATGGAACATGAACACCTGAGCTGTGCAAAGCTAGTTCATGTAAACAAGGGCACTGCTTTAAAAAAAATAGGGAATTCTCTAGTATGTTCTCACCAGCTTTCTAGTTGCATCATACCGCATTAATTTTCTGGGATAATAATACAGGGAAAACATAATGGGTAAATGGCATCTCTAATTTAGTTGTTTATCCCAGTTTCAGATCTGTTCCTCCCTGGTGCCTAATTACCATTAGAATCAGTAGGCATGAAACATAATGTGATATTGGATACTAACATTTATTGAAATATGCTTTATTATTTTCTCAGATACTCTTACCTTGGCAACACTGCATACTGACTGTGTTTTACTGAGCAAAAGTCCCCATGGAGTAATATCACAAATACATTATTGTTCTAAACATAGTCGAAAAGGAAGATCTAAAAATAGCTTCCATCTTTACCTGGCATGACTACATTAATATTCAGTGCCTCACTCCTCAACCTCACCCAATTCTATTCATGCCAGTGTTAATGTATGGGCTTTGTCTTCTGAGAAACTAACAGCAGTGTATTAAACAATTCTAAATGAGGTACATTTGCCACATGCCATAAAAGAAGACATTGGCCTTGTTGTTTGGAATGAGCTACTGTACATTACTTGCATAGTAATTGTTGCTGGAAACCTGCAAACCCTTTAAATATCTTTTCCCCTTAATTTTATAGTTTGTACTTCAAACAGAAAATAGCACTGAAAATATATTTTGTATAAAAAATAGAAATAGGACAGCTTTTGAGTGATTTATATTATCAAAGATTCACATGAACATAACCTGTAATTTCAGTTTCTGCCCTGGGAAATGTTTCCAGAAAGATGGTTTAACTAGTTGACAAGCAATTATTTTTTGAAAAATGTAGACTAATTAGACAGTTCTTCTTTGTCAGACATATTCAATAGTTTGCTCTCTACAGAAGCAGTATGCTGACAGACATATTGCCCCTTTTATAGTTTGGTACCAAGGAAAGCCTATTAAAATTATAAATGTTGACATTATTTTAAAAGGTACCTTAAAACTGCAAGAATTAATGTATTTTTAATTACTTGTGGGAAAATGCTTTTAAAAAAACAAAACAAAATCCCATTCATTCTAAAAGAAATATTAATGACACCATCTATTTTTAATCATACCTATGAAATGGGAGAAAAGTCATCACTAAGTGATATTTTACTCGTATTTATAAATAAAATTATAGGGTGTATGGCACAACTGAGAATTTGACAGGAAAATTCCTATTACAGTAAGGTATGCTCATATGAGTGCTAATACCACATGGGTATAGACAGCTGGGTATTTAGGAGATGAGGGGTTGAAAATTCAGGGATTGCATTAATAAATAAAGGAAACCCTGAATTTGGAACAGAAGCTCACTTACCTCACTTTTAATAAAGTGGACAAATTTGTTATGGTACAAAATTAGTTATGGAAAAATCATGGAGCAAGTCCTCAAGGAATCAATTCTGAAGCACCTAGAGGAGAGGAAAGTGATCAGGAATAGTCAGCATGGATTCACCAAGGGCAAGTCATGCCTGACTAATCTAATTGCCTTCTGTGATGAGATAACTGGTCTGTGGATGAGGGGAAAAGCAGTGGATGTATTATTCCTTGACGTCTAGCAAAGCTTTTATACTGTCTCCGACCAGTTTCTGCCAAGCAAGTTTAAGAAAGTTTGAGTAGGATGACATGGACATAAGTGCGATAGAAAGCTGGCTTCCACTCAGTCGGGCTCACGGGGTACGGATCAAATCTGGCTCACATATCTCGATCGGCAGCCTATCAGCGGAGTGTCTGGGGCTGATTTTGTCTCAATATCTTCATGTTAATGATCGGAGAATGGCATGGAATTGCACCCTCAGAACAGTTTGCAGATGCACTAAATTGCGGGGGTTAGAATGCGGAAGTAGGATAGCCATACGAAGAGACCGAGCACACAATTAGAGACCGGCATTGGGCCAAAAAAATCCTGATGAGTTTCACAGACAATGCCAGAGTCCTGCTACCTAGGACGGAAGCAATCCAGTGCAGTGCTACAGACAGGGACTCTGAAATGCTAGAAGCAGTTTGACGAGAAAGCTGGATATGATCAAACAGTGTGCCTTCATTCCACGAAGGCTAAACGGCATTTGGGGCGAAGTATAGTTACAGGCATTGCCAGCAGATTGAGAGGAATGTGATCATTTCCTCTATTGATTGACATTGTTGAGGCCTCATGTTGGAGTTACTGGTCTGTTTGTGAGGGGGGCCACCACACTACAAGAAGGATGTGGAAAAATTGGAAGGAGCTCTAGCGTGGAGGACAACAAAAATGATTAGGGGGCTGGAGCACATGACTTATGAGGAGAGGCTGAGGGAACTGGGATTGTTTAGTCTGCAGAAGAGAAGAATGAGGGGGGATTTGATAGGTGCTTTCAACTATCTGAAAGGTGGTTCCAAAGAGGATGGATCTAGAGTGTTCTCAGTGATAGTAGATGACAGAACAAGGAGTAATGGTCTCAAGTTGCAGTGGAAGAGGTTTAAGTTGGATATTAGGAAAAACTTTTTCACTAGGAGGGTGGTGAAGCACTGGGATGGGTTACCTAGGGAGGTGGTGGAATCTCCTTCCTTAGAGGTGTTTAAGATCAGGCTTGACAAAACCCTGGCTGGGATGATTTAGTTGGAGATTGGTCTTGCTTTGAGAAGGGGGTTGGACTGGATGACCTTCTGAGGTCCCTTCCAGCCCTGATAGTCTATGATTCTATATTCAAAAGTGACAGTTTTGTTATAAGGTTAAGACAAGTCTTCTGTTTAAACTTCAATTGTTCTACATGCTCTAAAATCTGGTATGGTTACTTGAATTCCCTTGTCATTTGGTGTCCTACATGGAGGCATGGGATATGGTATTTGTTTCAAATTTGGGGCTATTTGTCCAAGGGGTTCCTGAGATGCAACCCCTGGAAAAAAACCCAACTTTTCTTAAAACTTGACACATTCTGATGAAGTTTTTTGCACACCGCTAGAGATCAAACCAGGGCTAAGATCATTACACCAGGTCTCAGATGATCAAGAGTTCCCCCAATAGGGCTAACTAGCCCTTTGGAGGAAATCAGATTAAAATGGGGGGTGTGTGGATCTGGGCAGGTTGAGCCTCTTTCTTTGTCCCCATCATGTAAGATGAGATTGGCGGGCCTTGCTTCTCTGGGAGCAACTGAGCCCTGACTCCCTGTGTGTGTGCCTGGATCCTAGAGGCAGTGGTGCTGAAACAGGGCAGGGCAGGCAAGGGGTCCATGGTCCCATTACTTTTTATCAGCCATATGGGCGAGCAACAGCGGGAGGGGGTGGAAAGGAGTGAGTAGGGCATGGGGTCTTGGGGGGAAGAGGCAGCACAAGAGCTGGGCCTCGGAGGAAGGAGCACTGTGAGGGTGGGAGTTTGGGGGGAATGGGCAGCATGAGGGCAGGGCCATGGTTTGGGCACCGGTAGCTTCCCACTTTAAGAAGATTTCGTTCTCCTGCTTAGAGGCTTGCCTTAGTGGATGGCTCTCTGAGCCCCACTCCCTACCCCCATGTGTTCTGGGATAGTTGGAGCCCAGGCTCTCAGGGTCCTGTAGCTCAGGCTCAGGTTGGAGCATGGAAATCTACACAGCAATAAAACACTCCCGCAGCCCAAGCCTTGTGAACCCAAGTCGGCATGCACAAGCCAGCTTCAGGTGTCTAGTAGCTGTGTAGAGGAGATCTGAGCCCATCTGCCAACCTTCTCCTGAGACAAGATGTGGAGAAACCCTGCCCCTCAAAGTGAGGGAACTTAAAAACAGGTATGCTCAGAGCATGTACTAAGAACACACGCTGCTGTGACTGGAATAAGTAGTTGAGAATGGACATGCTTGACACAAGTCAAATTCCATGACTGGACATGGGGAACCGGAACACCCACTGACATGACTGGAGCAGTTCACACATCTCAGAGCTATTGTTTCAGGCTGTATTCACTTTCAACTGATAACATCTCATTGAGATAAATGGGTCCCTTCACACCGCTTTGAGCCTGCTCTATTGCTGATGGATGGGTCATGCCCCTCTGTTCCATTCTCCTTCTAGGGGCTTGTTTACACCATGGGGTAATGTGCTTTATGGGAGTATGATTTCTAAAGCATTCATTGGACTGCGTAGTTCTTTTGGTGTGCACTGAAGGTTCTATGTTTCAAACAGCACTACATTAAAGCATACCAGCAGTCTGCACAGGCCAATTAATGCACATCACATTAGCGCGCTTTATTAATCACCTCCCTCCCTCCACCGTATAGACAAGTTCTAGTTATAGCACAGTGCTAGCTCTGAACCCTCAGAGAGTTCAGAGAAGTAGAGCCCTGCACAGATACAAAATTTATGTCGACGGATGTGGATATCCACAAATATAAATCATTATCGACCGAGCTGCAGGGCTCTACCAGGCACTGCACTGGTGAAAGCAACAGCATTCCGGGCTGCTGCTCCCAGGAGCCAGTGCTCCATGCCAGCAGCCCCTTTGGCGTGGCAGTACCACCCCCCGCCCACAGCTCTGCTCACTGGGGTGGTCACCAGGCTTACCGGCAGGTGTCCCTGGTCATGCTAGAGTGTGCAAGCGGCTCGCATGCTCCCGGACAGGAGATGCAGACCACTGCATGGAAGGGACTCTTCTCTGGAAGCATTCAAGCTGCTTGCACATACTAGTGTGATCAGGGACAGCTGCCAGTGAGCCTGGTACCTGCCCCAGTGGGAGTGGCTGGGGGCGGGGCTGCAGTCGGTACAGCCACGCTGGAGGAGCTCCCGGCATGGGGCACTGGCTCCTGGGAACAGGGGCCTGACATGCTGCTGCTTTTGCCACTGCAGTTCCCGATATAGTCCTGCAGCTCTGCGGATACCAGTGTATATCAGTAGATAGCCACATCCACAGATATAAATTTCATATCCATGCATGGCTCAACAGAGAAGAGCCACGCGAATGATTAAAGGATTAGAAAACCTGATTTATAGGGATAGACTCAAGGAACTCAGTCTATTTAGTTTAACAAAGAGAGGATAAGAGTTTATAAGTACCTACGTGGGGAACAAATATTTGATAATGGGCTGTTCAGTCTAGCAGACAAATGTATAACAACATCCAAGAGCTGGAAACTGAAGTCAGACCTAGAGGTCCACAGATTATATCTAAGAGATCTGCGAAAGATTAAGACTGAAAACTGACTCAGGAGAATTCAACTGTATATACAGACAATAGATTTCAAAAGGGGGCTGTACCTCCATTTGAAATTTTCAAAGGGGTCCATACCTCCATTTGAAATGTTTTAGGGATCTGCAAATAAAAAATGGTTCAGAACCACCGAGTTAGACAAATTCAGACTGAAAATAATGCAGAAGTAAGTCTTTAAAAGTGCATGTGATTAACCATTGCAACACTTTATTGGGGGCTGTGGTGGACTCTCTATCACTGGCAATTTTTAAATCAAGATTTTATTTCCTGGTTTTCAGGAGTTTGACTTTAGTTGAACTTACAATTCTGCAAGAGCTCAGAGCATGAGCTATCACTGGGCAACCTTAACTGCACTGACATTTTTTTTGCCATTTATTTATTTTTTTACTGTAGCCCCCCCACTAAAAGTCACTGTCTACATTCCTGCACCAATACTTCTATTGAAAGCAACTGGATTCTTTACAAGAGTAAAGTGAGAAAGATTTGATACAATTATTTTCTGCTGTTTCCTCATGTTTTTCAGAACATCCAATCCATTTTTCATGCCACTCCCCTCAATACAAACAATGTAAAGAACACTCAATGATCTGAATCAAATGTGGCTTGCTTTAGATAGTGTACACTGATATCACTGGGACCTCCTGTGAATAAAAAGCCTAATATGGTATGTGACAGAAAATGGAGAAATAACTTATTATTACAGTTGATCCTGGAGACCCCAGCCAAGATTGGGGGCCTATTGAGACATACATACAGAGGAGAGACAATACCTTCCCCCAAAGGGTTGCAGTCAAAACAGACAAACGGCAAGAGGGGAAACTGAGCCAGGGAGGTAAAATGATTTGCCCAAGGTCATTGGTAGAACTAAGACTAGCACCTAGCTCTCCTGACTCCTGGGCCTGTAGCCTGTTCTCTAACCCATGCTGCTTCTAAAGAAACAACTCTAAACTCTATTCACAAATATTTCTGTTTCTGGCCATGTCCTGAGGTTATGTGAGACTTGTATTCCAGCATAGCGGAGCTCTGCGCTGGCTTTCCTCATCCTAGGCTGAAAAGTAGGAGCCATTGTCCCCCTGCTACACTTTAGAATGTCAGTCACATTGTGCAAGTAACCCCTTTTCCCAGAAGAATGGTCAAGATTCAGCTTTATTTCTTAATAAATATACTAGGCTAATAGCAGTTGAATGACTTAGGTTTAAGGCTGTCTAAACAATAAACATACACTCAATATGCAATCACAGTCAAAAAAGCTAAGAGAATGTTAGGAATTAGGAAAGAGATAGATAAAAAGACAGAAAATATCATATTGCCTCTGTATAAATCCATGGTACGCCCACATCTTGAATACTGAGTGCAGATGTGCTCACCTCATCTCAAAAAAAGAGATAATGGACTTGGAAAAGGTTAAAAAAAAAAAAAAAGGGCAACAAAAATGATCAGGGGTATGGAACAGCTTTCGTATGAGAAGAGATTAATAAGACTGGGACTTTTCAGTTTGGAAAAGAGACACCTAAGGCAGGATATAATAGAGGTCTATAAAATCATGACTGATTTGGCTAAAGTAAATAAGAAAGTATTATTTACTTCTTCTCATAACACAAGAACTAAGGGTCACCCAATGAAATAAATAGGCAGCAGGTTTAAACAAACAAAAGGAAGTATTTCTTCAAACAATGCATAGTCAACCTGTGGAACTCCTTGCCAGGGGATGTTCTGAAGGCCAAGACTATAACAGAGTTCAAAAAAGAACTAGATAAGTTCACGGTGGATAGGTCCATCAATGGCTATTAGCCAGGATGGGTAGGGATGCAAAACCATGCTCTGAAGCATCCCTAGCCTTTGTTTGCCAGAAGCTGGGAATAGGTGACAGGGGTTGGATCATTTGATGATTACCTGTTTCGTTCATTCCCTTTGAAGCAGTTGGTATTGGCCACTGTCAGAAGACAGGATACTGGACTAGGTGGACCATTGGTCTCAGAGGCAGTGTCTTTCTGATTTCCTGGGGGATGCTCAACCTCCCCTCCGCCCCATGGCCCGCCTCCACCCCCACTTTGCTCCCACCCCACCTCTCCCCGCCCCATTCCACCCCCTCCCCGAGTGTGCCCTGCCCTCACTCTGCCATTCCTCCCCCTCCTCCCCCAGCACCTGCTGCTCACCACTGAACAGATGATCCTCAGTGGGCAGGAGGCACTGGGGGGGAAGAGCTGATCAGTGGGGCCCACTTGCCGATGGGAGGTGATAGGGAGGAGGGGGAGGAACTAATTGGCAGGGATGGCCAGTAGGTGGGAGGCACTGGGCAGGAAGAAGAGGAGCTGATTGGTGCGGCCTGCAGGTGGGTGCGGAGCCCCCACAACTTTTTTTCTGTTAGGACCCATGTAGTTGGTGCCTATGATTGGTCTGACCCAGTATGGCTGTTCTTATATTCTTATGAGTGCTTGTATTGATGCAGAGTGCGGTGCACCATGGGTAGGGATCCCACTGTGCAACTCACCACCATCCAGCACAGTGTCTTTTGGGAAGTTTTGGCAATGCATAATGGGGCCAAAACGAGTTGCACAGAGGTGACTGGGAGCATGGGATCAACTTCCCAGTTTGCAACTGTCTCCATCCCATAAAGCTATCTATATTCCATAATTTGCATGCCTTTTTTCAAAATCCCAAATACCTGTGCATCACTCCTTGTTGTCCACCATCTCTGACAGAAGCATGGAGCCTGCTCTGCTTTGCACTATTGTCATGAGCATTGCAAACACATTACGCAAAATCCTGGAGTATCTGCAGAACCGCAAGATGAACCAAATGAGTGGGGATCATTACGATTTCTTGGAGGACAGATTGCTGTGGGACATAGTGAGAACCAATTCAAGGTTGTTGGCGGCATTCACAGAGCAGCTGCACATGATGGAGCACTGCTTCTGTGCCTGAGAAACAATCACTGACTAGTGGGATTGCATCATAATGCAGGTTTGGGATGATGAGCGGTGGCTGCAGAACTTTTGGATGTGCAAGGCCACATTCCTGGATCTGTGTGCTGAGGCTACCCCAGTCCTCCAGGGCAGACACACCAATATGAGAGCTGTACCGACAGTAGAGAAGTGAGTGGTGATCACACTGTGGAAACTTGCAATGCCAGATTACTACCAGTCAGTCGGGAATCAATTTGAAGTCATGAAATCCATTGTTGGAACTATTGTCGCGCAAGTGTGCTGGGGTATTAATCGTGTGAAAGCCAAGGAGCTGTGGCAAGCATATCAGGAGGCCAACAATTGATCAAGAGCCACAGACCTGATGCTTTTATGAAGAGCTGCATGCCATTCTCGGTGGAGACCCTCCGTCCCCCTCCACAGCACCTTGGATACCTCCGAGGAACCTAAGTCACAGGCCCTGCCTATGAACATACAGGGTGTGGTATGAATGAGGAGGACTATGAAGGACAGGAGCCAACTGCACAACAAGCCAGGATCTGTGTTTGCCTCTGCTTCCAGGTGAGGCTTCTTTCCTCAAATGGGTCTTTCTCCCCATGCCTGCTCTCATCCCAACCAGCCAGCCCTCCCTCCCTACCATTCCCCCAGGGGTATCCTTAACTACTGCCCCAGGGAAGGAGGATGAAAAGGCTTCCCTAAAAACCTCTTCCTGCCTGGAAAGGGAAGGTGGGGTAAAGACTCTCTATAGTTCTTCCAGGTCCCTCTCTTGCTGCCTGTGGGGATGATGGATAAAATGATACCTTTTGACTCAAACGCAAGCAAGGTCCATGACCCAGAGCATGACTTCTCCTCACTTGGCCCTAGCTCTCCACTCAGAACCACCTCGGTTAAACCACTGAAGAATAGCGCCACATGATTAAATTGAATGGGGCATCAGAAGGGACAAAATTAAGTCTGGATCACATAAAGACCTGCATGTGCTCTAACTTTACCCATGTGAGTAATCGCCCTACTTCAGTGAAACTGCTCCCAGGAGTGAAGTTAAGCACGTGTGAAAGCCTTTGCAGGATTGAGGCTTTAAAGAAGAGAGTAAGGTGGGGAGTGTTATAGAAAATTTTCCTTAACAAATGCTATTTCCTGTAATTTTTAAAGGAAACCTGAACATTTTAGGCCCTAAAAACTAATCTCTTCATATGGAATTCTCTATGTGAGTAAATTCACAGAAGCAAATGGTTGTTTTTTTAATAGAACACAATGACCCTGCAGCACTTGTGAATCTCCCATCAGACATTCATAGAAACCAATATTAAAACAGGAAAATATATTCTGGAGGTTCCAGCATCACTCTTGCTAAAGCACATTAAAAAACATTTTATTCTAAATTAACAATTCCACCCACTCCTAATAAAGCCAGTTATCCCCTAATGCATAAGCAGGAACATTTATCCACCCACCACATCTCTTATAGCATTATATCCTCTGGCATCTCCTGACAAAGTAAATATTCACTTGTGTTTTATTGTGCATTTGTATGCCAATCAGACTGTGTAAAACAATGAAACAGCTCATTGTTGTGGACTCTCTGCCTTGGTTTTGTCCTTCCCTGTTTCCCAGTTCTTTCCTTCACTCTGCTTCTTCCCCTCCCCCGTCTTTCCTTTCACTTTGTATTTTTAGTGAATCTTTTATTTCTCTTTTTTCTACCCTTTTCCTTCCCTCTGTCTGACTCCTTCCAGGGATCTGAGAAACAAACCAAAAATTTAAGGACTTTGGAAATATGAGCTAAGCTAACTGTGGGTAGTAGCGGGGTGGCTCTGTTTTTTGCCGCCCCAAGTGCAGCAGTCAGGCGGCTTTCGGAAGCATGCCTGTGGGAGGTCTGCTGGTAATGTGAATTCAGCAGCTTGCCTGCGGGAGGTCCGCCGGTCCCGCAACTTCAGCGTACCTGCAGCTGAATAGCCGCGAAATCAGCGTTACAAGTGGCCCTCCTGCAGGCATGCCGCTGAAAGCCATCTGACTGCTGCACTCACGGTGACCAGCAGGCCACCCTGCCCCCGGCTTGCCGCCCCAGGCACGCACTTGGTGCGTTGGTGCCTGGAGCCACCCCTGGGCAGTAGCCAGCACAGATATGAATTTAAACTAACCTTTTAAAAAAAATTTTTGTCCCACAATCACCTCATTGGCTCTTGGCTCAATACAGACACCATAGGATATATCATCTGGGATGCCAACTGTCTAGTCAGTTACAACTCTCAATCAACCCAGGTAGTTCCAAAACTTATTTTCATTTATGGAGTGGTCTTAAGTTTACTTTTGAATTAATAAAATAATAAAAGGAGGAAGCTAAAAAAATTGCATCTTACCTGAGCCTCTGTAGACTGATTCAATATTATAGCTGATGAGTAAGGCTACATTTTAGTCACAGGTATTTTTAGTAAAAGTCATGGACAGGTCATGGGCAATAAACAAAAATTCATGGCCCATGACCTGTCCATGACTTTTACTATATATCCCCCTTGCAACAACCCCCTTGCTCAGCTGCTAGACGGAGGCATGGCCAGGCAGCAATGTGTGCTGCCTCCACCTGCAGGCACCACCCCCACAGCTCCCATTGGCCGTGGTTCCCAGCCAATGGGAGCTGTGCTCTGGGATGTCACCGTTTCTGAGAAGCCCCCTAGGTGAGTGCCTCCCAGAGCCCGCCTCACCTCGTCCCGTGTCCCAACATCATGCTCCCTCCCACACCCAAACTCTGTTGTGGGGAGAGGAGGGGGCAGTGGCCCGAGACTGCCCCAGCAGCGGCTGGTGCGACTGGCACAAGGGCTGCCTGATCTGCCCCTGAGCCTGGCACACCAGCCACTGCAGAAGTCACAGAGGTCACGGAATCCATGACTTCCATGATCTCTGTGGCAAACTCACAACCTTCCTGATGAGTACCCAACATCCTAGAATAATGGCTCTGGTAAACCTGAAACTGGCAAGTGGTTTTGTGGGACATAGATTTCTTTTTTTCAAAAGGTGAGTTTAACTGAGATCTGTGCCAAGTGATTGCCCCAGCTTGCCTAGTGGGGCATTCAGCTCATAGTTTGAAACTTCACTTCAGATTTTGCTTTTGTTTCAGGTCACTATTAAAGCTCTCACTTCTACTTTCCTTCCATTTCCTTCTTTCTGATTCTGGTGTGTGTTCTCCCCCTCATTCCCCATACTCTTTCCAGCTTTCCTTCTGGCCCCTCATGCCTTCTCATCTCAAGTCTCTTTTCTTTCCTTTCTATTTCTGCCTCCTCCCTCTCTCCGGTTCTTTGATCACCTTTATGCTCCCTGCCTCACATTTCATTCCTTTTATCCCATCCCTCTCTCTTTCCCACCAATCCTCAGACATTCCCATCTCTGCCCCATTCCATAGCAACTTCCCCATCCATCACCACCCTATTCTATGGGAATCTCCCTTTTGTCTCATCCTCTGTCCTTCCCATCCCTTAGAGCTCCATCTCAATTTAGTTCTGCCTCTCTCCTCCTCATTCCTCAAGCACTTCCCCGGGCTGCTTCTTCCTCTTCAGGAAATCTGCTTGACTGCCTCCTTACCTGGTGATCTCCCAGAAACACCAGCCTCCCATCCCTTTCCTCCTCAACCCAGCCCTCATGAACCATGTCGCCTCAGGCCTCTTGTTTTGTTTTCAGTGGGATCTGAAACAAATGATGAACAAAGAAACACAGATTATGAACAAAATACAGAAAAAAAGGGCTTTTGAAAATCTCATATAGGGGAGTCTGAGAAGGCTGCTCGGCCAAAAAAAAAAATTACTTATACAAAGTGACAGTTATTGCCCTGTGGATATTTCTGTTTGAAATATGACTATTTGGAGGGAAGAGGATTGGATTTCTCAAGGAAATTCAGGCAGGCAGTCTGCAGTAGCAGAGCTCCTGGGGAGTAGGAGGCAAGGAGACAAACAGTTGTTTGCTTAGAAAGAGGAATGGAAGGAATTAAAGAAAATCAGGTGTGGGACTGTGAGCAGGAGGCTAAAAACAGATTTCACCTCCCTTCCTCTGGGGATTAACTGCCCTTTTGGTTGGTAAGAGAAGAAAAATAAACCTGCAAGCATTCATAGGCCTAAATATGCATAGTGGTTTGCTACACTTCACAGGAGGTGAAGAAACAACATAATTTGCTAAACGCCACTGTTGTCAATATTAAGCATCCATAAGGGATAATTCATATATGCAAAGTTATTGTTTCTCTAATGCTAAATAAATTAGAGAACTAGTAGCTATTCCAATAGAGAAAAACAAGTATTAGCATAAGACATTGTTAAGAATGTGGCATGGAGTCCTATATAATAACCAGATCATTTCCATGTGGAATAATTGAATATTTGTTGCTTTTGTCAACACTCATTCGTTACAGTGACATTTTTGCTCAAACATACAATTGTACTATTGTTCAGAATATAGCTATAGATTATACCATCTTGTAGCTATCATATCTTAAAAGGACAATTTTAGTAACAGGACTGGAGGGAAGAATTCACAGCTATGGAACACTGTCACACAGTTAAAAAGTCTTACTCATAAGGTATAAAATAGAAAGAAAGTACCTTAGCTATCTCAATGTCTCATTGAAAAGGTGCAAAGGGAATGCTTAAACCTCTTTAAATTATGACTATTCCTTCCCAATTCTCATGCAACTTTTGCTGCTGATTAAGGATAATATCACTACATAATACCCAGCTTCTCTAACATACAGTACACAGGAGCAGGCCTTCTGCATATTCCAGTTTTGAGTTATCTGGTACGCTGCTAAGTGAAGTCCACTGCCTACCCATGTAAAGCTGAAGTTTAGGTTATGGCACCATCTAGCTCTGGGCATAGTAAGTACAGTTCTCTTGCCCTTCTTCACACAATAAGGATATTTCATTACCCCTGCACCCAAAACTTTACCAGCATGACCAAAATGTTCACACTGGGATGATGGGTAAAAAATATGCAAATAAGGGCTGGCTCATTTTGTCTATTCCTCTGCTTCACCATTTAGTTGCAGCAGAGCCCTAGAAGTTCAGGTCTGCCACACTTAAGTTCATCTGGTTATGTTACTAAATGATGGCTGTTGTTATACTGAAGAGAGTACATTTGGATTTGATATTGCTGAGCTCCTTCAACTCCCACTGACCTTAGTGAGAGTTGAGGTCACTCAGACTCACAGAATGAAGCCCTTAAGGCTTGTTCTTAGGGCCGGCCCACAACATTTTGGCACCTGAGGCAGAGATCCCCCAAGCCCCCTCACTTGGGCCAAACTTTGAAAGGTCTCAATTCTGCCTTCTTCCTGTTCTACTCCTTTCATGGTACTGTTCTGCTACCTACCCCAATGAAGGAGAACTAACAATTTAAAATGCCTTGTTCACAAATTTTAAGTAACACTTAACTTTCAAATGCCTGAACAGCAAATGTAACTTTTCTTGCCTGCATAGTAAACACAGGCATTTTTATGTTTGAATAATCAAAGTGGTGCTTTCCGTGCCTTCTTGGTTGCAAAGAATTTGAACTGCTTCCTGAAGGTCCATAGTCTGGGCCAGCTCATGCTCTAGTGAGATGGTTGCAAGGCTGAGCATCCTCTCCTGTGTCATTGTGGAGCGTGACATCCTCTCCTGTGTCATTTATTAACTTCAGCTTGGAGAAGCTGCATTCTCCACTGGAACCTATTACAGGAAGCGTTAGAAGTATATGCAGAGCAACAAAAGGTGGTCATCTTATTTGTGCACATATATTCCCGAACAGCCTTTGGAGTTGATCCTGCTGAAATGTATCTTGAAAGGGCTCTCAGTTCATCACCTAAATTACTCATATCAATATCATGTATGTCATCATCATGTGTCAACACTGTCTCTAGTGCCCTGCATTGCTGGTGTAGGGCTTCTTCAGGTATAGCGAGGAGTTTTGGAATATCATACAATATCCCAAATATACTGCTGTGTTCCTAGAGCTACATGAAATGTTCTTCAACTGACTGTAATGCACAATCTAGACCTGGTTAAAGAATTCAACTTTTAATGGTCGTTTGGGGTCTCTTATGGGATTATCCAGTGCCTTGTAATCAAAATGTCTTCTTCTTTGGTGACTCTTGTATTCTTGAATGGGTAGGAAAATAGCTTCAGTGTGAAGTTCTTCTGCCAACTTCTCTGTACTCTTCAGAACATTTTGAAATCCCTCATCTGACTGGTAAGACTGTAGGTATGACTTTGCTTTGTCCAGTTGTTCCATTTCCCTCTGCCACTGTTCTCCCACAAACAGTTCCTGTCATAGCATTATTCTCCATAATGGCAACTATGGCATCATCTATCTTCCCAATTTGGTGTTAGATAGGCTTTATCGTCTCCACTCGATTTTCCCATGGTGTGGCACTCAGTGGTTTCAGTGTCAGAGAGGATGTTCCCAGATGTTGCTTCAAAATTTGCCATCGATGAGCTGATATAGAGAAAAATACATAGATGATCTGAATTACATTAAAAAATTCAACAGCCTTGTTAGAAGCTGACGCTGCATCACTGACCACCAAGTTCAGTTAATGAGAACTGGATGGGACAAAAAAAGCTTGAGAGTTTAACTCTTGGATCCATGTCTGCACTCCTCTGTTCTTTCTTCTCATGTTGGTACCATTATCGTAGCCCTGATCGCTCATGTCAGCTATTGCAATTCCCTTATCTTCCAGCTTTTTAAGAAGCACATTTGTCATACCAGCTCCTGTAATATCATCAATGTCAATAAATTCTAGAAAATGCCCTCTGACAGTCACTATTGCAGGGACATTTTCCCTAGGTTCTGTTGTTGTTACAATGCACCATTAAAGTCATTAGTTCCATATGGCTGATGTCAGGTGTACAGTCCAGAATAACATCTTGCTGACTTCAGATCTGCCACAATCTTCTGTTTGACTTTTGTTGCCAGTAACTGTATGATCTAATTTTGAATTGTATTTCCAAGGTATGAGTACATTTTTTGAGTGGTGACTCTTCTTAGATGCTCCTGGAGTACGGCATCAAACTCAGCCATCAGCTCCATAATTTTAAGGAAGTTTCCATTGTTTGGCACATACAGGTGATCTGAAGTGCCACACAGTGCTAGGTTTTGGGTAGCAAGCATTGTCACAATGGCAATGAGCCTTTTACCGAACGCTTTTTGCCCCAGTATTAAGGAGTTTGCGTGATGCAACTTTCCTTTCTGCATG
This sequence comes from Chelonoidis abingdonii, assembly GCF_003597395.2. NCBI lineage: Eukaryota > Metazoa > Chordata > Testudines > Testudinidae > Chelonoidis > Chelonoidis abingdonii. Next base: position 48,363,726 of record NC_133769.1, on the reverse strand, counting down.
CTGATAATATATGGTGGCTTATTACTTAGTCTCATCTCAACTCTTTGCACTATGGAATACTCTCTGGTAAATTGCTGCCTTCGCATGGCATGCCAGTATTTTCTGCCCAGCTTTCCAAGTCCTTTGTTCATGTGGCGGCATCTAGCTTTAGGTTCATGGCAACAAAACCGTATGCGGCATTTCTGGCGTTTCATGCAGTACTACGCCATTGGCGCATCCCTTTGGGATTGAATTACCACCAGCTAATGTGTTGGATTGACCTTCTTGTTTTCCATTGTGTGCTCGGAACAAGATATTTTTGCTTGCTGTGGCCATGCAGTACAAGGGAAAGTCCTCAGGTTACTGCTAAAGTGGGTCTGCTGTTTCCTGGATCATCTATGACTTAAGGAACTAAATTCACTACCGAGCTAGCAGCATGCTTCTTGCACTTCACGCAACACTCTTTCTCTGGATTACTCTTTTACTTCTAGTGCATGTTGCAATAGTTGCATCCATTTGAGGATGAGATGGCTGCTGTAGTCTGCTAGGTCAAACCTGCACTCTGAACTAATAGGAAAGTTAGTGCCTCCTCACCACGATCCAGGTAACATCAGGGGCTGGTAAAGCTCACACTGTGAAACTTGTGTCTATGTAATCTCAGGCTTGCTACACTCAGAAATGCTTAGCAGCGCTGGGGTTACATGCTTGTAGGTCGCTCACAGCTGTTGTAGGACCAGCGCTGAACGTGTGACGAACTTACAGCTACCAGCGCTGCAGTGTGGCGCCATTTGCAGCACAGTTGCAGCGCATGTTGGGAGTGGTGTCATGTGTTGGAGCAGCTATCCCACAGGGCACTTCGGTCCCATTTCAGTGCTGTGGTTGTTGGAAGGAACGGAAGAGGTGCGGGTCATTCCGCTTCTCAGTCCCACGAGCCCCCCGCTGGTGCATTGTCTCCTTTGCAGCCGTTTGGTGCATGTGAGTCTGTCGCAGTGATTTCTGATAGAAATGGAGCCCGAGCTGTGAGGACTGTGCTGATGACTGTTGCCAACACATCACGTTTGGTTGAGCTATTTCTTCACTCCAGTGACGTGAGGAGTCAGACGATCAAATAGAATTCAGTGCACGCTCCTGAACACTAATGCTCCTGGCAGTAACGATCGTGCTCAGCAGCGTGGAACGCCGCCTTTGGCTTCCGGGAAACAGCAACTAGCTGGTGGGATCACATCGCCTGCGAGCTGGGATGAGCAGAGTCATGGCATGCAGAACCTTTGCGATGAGAAAGCCACTTTCATCGGGCTGGTGCTGCTCATACCCTAACCCTGCGGTGCAGAGACACGAGACTATTGAAGCTGCCCTGTCAGCGTGGAGGAAGCGGGTGGCTCATTGCAGTCTGGAGAGCTGGCATACTCAGACATTACCGATTCGTCGCGAAATCGAGTTGGAGTGAGAAAATCGGACCGTCTGGAAAGTTTGATGCAAGTTGCTGCAGTACCATTAATCGATCCTGCTAAGAAGAGAAGCGTGACTCTGGGGTAATGTGCAGAGGAGCATTCGGGATGGCTTGCCACAATGGATTCCTATCTTGCGACTCGGTGGCGACATAGATGGGACGCATATCCATTACTGGGACCCTCATCCCCCAGCATGATTACCGGATGTAACATTATTCGGAAGGAGTAGTTCTCTTATGGTTCTCGGTCAAGCGCCTGGCTATCGTTGGATCAGCGGCGTGGCGCAATTCAACTGAATCATCTTACACAGGATGGTCCTGGAAAATGCATGATGGTACGCATCTTCTCGGAACAGTGCCTTGTTCAGCAGATAGGCAGGCTGGGCCTTTTTGTTCCGCATACCAGAAGATCACGTAGGTGAATTGTCAGCAGATGCCCATTTGTGATCTGGAGACCGGACACTTACATACTCATCCGTTAGTATGCCTTGGCTATAACCATATACAGAAGGAACTTGACAGCGAGCAAGACCGTTCACTACAGGCTGACCCGGAGCAGATATGAACTGTGGGATGTGCTTTTGGCTCGTGTGTAGATAATAAGACCACGCTGGAGATGTGGAAGTTCTTACGGGTAAAGCTGACTTGAGGAGGACAGCACAGCATCCCAACGTTATATCCCTCGTAGCATGTATCCCTTGCGCATAATATTTGTAGAGGTGAAACGCGGAGGCAATTCAACGACAGGAACCATCTCGAGGTTCAGGCCTGAGGCTGTCATTTTCCACCGCCAGAAATGAGGAGCTACTACAGCAGCCAGAACAGGCTTCAGCATAGTGAATTAGGAGATCCTTAAAGGCGCAAATTTAGGCTGTAAGCCCAACAGTAATTGTATGTGCCTTACACAGCGTCATGTTGCAGTGCTGTTACAATCGATTTTGCGCAGTGCTAGCTATTTCCTATGTGGTGGTAACAGTAATTTGTTTCACTTTCTGTTAATATTATAAATCTGGTTTTAAAGAACAGAAATCTGTTTATTAAACATACAGTCAGAAACAACCCGTCAGGGGGGAGCGAGTGCTGAACCTTGATACAGCTTAGAGGTTTGATATTATGCTGCCTGACAGTAGCATCTTTGCAAATGCCTCATGTGACAACTCAGGTCTATTTATATGCGTCATTTGGTGACATGTGGCGTGTTGACGTGCATGGGCTCGTAGGCGTTTGTGTGGTCAAGGACTGTAGGGCCTCACCGTAAGTTCCTAACAATGAGGTCGTTTGGCGCGCTGGGTCTGACGTGTGGTAACCGAAACAGGCATGCTGGAGAAGGGGTTTTGAGGAAACAGATGGGGCACAGGTGAACGAGTAGCTTTGGGATGGGGAAAGAAAGCATGGTAGTGCTTGCCACCTGCATGGCTACCATTGACTGCATACCAGTCACCTTTGGAGCAACACAGGAGCGCTTTAGCGTTTGTGTCGTCTTGAAGACCAACCATTCTGTTGTTGTTCTGTTTTTTTTTCCTCTTTCTTTTTCCCTCACATTCCTGTCAATGCCTCTTGATTCACTTGGTAGCGAATAACAGATTCATAACGCTTTCACTAGCTCTTTTACTTTTCCTTGGCTTTCGCCGTAAACTAGTAATCTGCCAGCCTCTAGAAGTTCCCGTGAAAATGCCAGTAGGATATTCAGGCAGCACTTTATTTTACAAAACGGAGAGATAGAAACACTTAACTACAGAGGCTTCCGATAACTCCGTTTATCAATCACACTCAAAGGGATTTGTGTGATCTAGTTGGATAGACATCATTTACTACATACGGGGCATAGCCCGGGGATCCATCTTAGCTACAGCATCAAGAGGATGATGAGTACCTCAGGATCAACTGAGTTTTCGTGTGCATTTGGGAAAGCAGTGGTACAGCTAGGGGATACTGCCACTGAACCCTACATCCCACATCTGCACAGCAGTTACTTCTGGCGAGCCATCTTGCACCAACTGCGCGCTCACCTCGGGAAGGGGGGCTGCTTGACTCTGGAAACCCGCTTGCAGAGTTTCTGGTGCTGAGGGGCAAGCAGGGTAGCAGACTAGGCGTGGATAACTTCGCACTGAACCTACACCCACATCTGCTACGCAGTTTATCCCTGGGTAGTCATCTTCGCAACACACGCGGTCAATCACTGCGGAAGCTGGAGGGGCTGCTCTGACTTCTGGATCACTTGGTTGTGTAACTGTGGCCAATTGGAAAAGCTAAACAACACTACGGGGATACTGCACTTGATCTGTATCCCTGCACATTTTTCCACGGTTTTATCCTCCCAGATATCTTGACTGCTCCGTGCATCTGGAATAAGCGGAGAGTCTTTCTACAACTTGTGAGCTTCCCACTCTGGTCTCCTATGTCCAAGCTTGGGCCATGTGATGCAGCATTGGTCCCCCACCCTCCGGGCACAGTGGCGCGACGGCGTATATGCCTGACTGGACACAGGTACTATGGCTTGCTCCGCTGTTGGAAACACTACAGAAGCGCATTGCCACACGCCTGGCTGAATACTTTTGCACAGAGATTACACGAAAGGGAGATTACGACAGCGTGAAGACCAATAATGGGCATTCCAAATCTAGGATGCTCTTGCAGGCACGCCTAACCAAACCCCTTCCTACCAAAACATATTCCATCCTTACAATAAAACTTTCTATCCATTAGACATCTGCCTTCTGCTGTTTTCTCACTACCATGTTCCAGCGGCTGCGAATGGCTAGCTTCTTCCTGGCTGCTGCTGCTGAAGAGCTCCTGGCTGCATGCCTCCTGGGACCCGGGTATGTCTCCACTGTCTCCTCTCGGTTTCCTCTACCCCTCCCCCTCCTCTCCTGGCTCTGAAGAGTGTCTCGTCATCCTCGGATTGGCATGGGTCATACCCAAGTTATCGCATCCAGCTCGTTGTAAAAACGGCAGGTCATGGGGCAGCACCTGAGCACTCGTTTCCCTCATGTGCTTGGCAATAGCACTCCGCAGCTCCTTTACTTAACCCTGCACGCCGCGTCCCGGGTCATGGCCCTCTGCTGCATGGACTTGATATCTGGCCGTAGGTATATAGTTTCTATGGTGTGGAGCGCAGCTGTGACTGCACAGCTTCCTCACCCAACACTGATGAGTCCTGCAGCTCGCAATTGTCCATGCTGGGCTCGTTTGGGCGTGGAGGCATGGTCAGATGATGTGGATTGATTGAATGATTGATTGCACTGCCACCTTCCTGCTGGAGCAAACAGGAGGGGATTTTTAAATTCCCGGGGCATTTAAGAGCGGGTACCTAGCCCAGGGCTGATGGGTGCGAAACAATGATCAGAGAGGCTGAAAAGGTTATGGGATTACCTCTAAACCTGGAGGCCAATACAGCGCTGGTTAGTGTCCACACCTGATGAGCAGCGCTGCATCACAGCGCTGATTCGCTAACAACCCCAAAGCCGAGGCAGGAACAGCCGCGCTACACGCCAGGAGTTGCGTGCTGGCTGAGCCTTCTGTGATGTGGGACAGTGAGTGAGTTGCAGCGCTGTAACTCATCCCAAGCGCTTGCACTGCCCAATTAGCCAGGACCCAGAGGCGCTCCTTCCTGCTCTAACAGAAAGCTCCTTTGCTTTTTTCTTTTTCTGAATTGCTGTCCTAGAGGAGGCATTTTCTCCTTTCATCATGACTGCTGTTCTGTTGCCAGCTATATGGCTCTCAACACTCATTGAAGGGGACAAATAGTCAGAGCTGTAGATAGTGCCGACAAATATAAGCCGGAATAGGATTCACTTTAGTAAGAAGTGAGGATGATATCCATCTTTAAGGCCTAAACTGGCTCACCTACTTCAGTTTGACAGCCTCTTCTCCCAAGTGGGTTCGGAAAGCAGTAGGAAACAGGAAGCTCCCTGAGAAGCCGGTGTTAATAAGTCCAGGCTCCTGGGGGTGCTAGAGAGATACATAAGAGGCTCCTCCTCCTCTCTCTCCCTGCAGCTCCTGCTGCTTTCTGTTATTCCCTCTTACCTTTTTTCCTGCCTGCCTGTTATGTCTCTTGTGCCCGCCTTCCTCCAGCACAGCACTCCACCATCTCTGTGCATCTGGAGCAAAAAGAATACATATGCACCAGCAGCAGACAATTTTCTACACTCTGGATTCTAGTGGCACTTCTCCAAGTTCTGGCACCTGAGGCGGCTGCCTCAGTTCGCCTCATGGTAAGGCCAGCCCTGATTATTCCGGTTCCCACTGAAATTAATGACAATATTTCTATTGACTTCAGTGGGAGAAGGATTAGATATGACCTTAGTTCGTTGGGGCAAATTGGTTAGCTAATTCTGAGCACATGACTTGAAACATAGGAACAATAACACTCTCCCCTCTTCCTTCCTTTGCAGTATACAGAACACATGGTAAAAGATATTTCCATTCTGTCTCTGATACCAAGTGTGATGAATTGATAACCAGATAAACTTGGAGCACTTACAGGAAAATAGCACAAGTTCATAATAGGGACATACGATTTGCATATGAAAACATTTTTGTGTCTAATGACACTGTGTGTTGTCCACCACATGGATTAACAAGGGCATCATCTTGTGAAGTGCACTGTGCCCTCACCAGCATCTTTTCAGAATAGATCCTTATTAAAGAGTGAGGACTGCCTGTCTTCATTCTGGATTAGACAAACCAAGGAATGGTGAAAATATTGAATGTGTGAAGTCCATTAAGGATCACCACAATATGGTGAAGAGCAAGGCATTTTTTTGTAATAAAATGACTGTTTGTGCTGTATGGATATGATTGTGCCTCTTGCACCCCAAACGCTGCATCCCTGGCCCCACCCCACAGCCCACACTCCCAGCCAGAGCCCTCACCCGCTCCTACACCCCAACACTCTGCACCAGCCCGGTGAAAATGAGCAAGTGAGTGAGGGTGGGGGAGAGTGAACAACAGAGGCAGGGGGGATTGGAGTGGCCTCAGGGAAAGGGCGGGCCAGGGCGGAGCCTCGGGGAAGGGGTAGGGCAGGGGGCAGGGTGAAAACAGTGCATCCCCCTCCCGGCTGGGGGCAGGAAGGTGAAAACAGCACATCTCCCTCCTGGCCGGAGGGGGAGGGGGTGAAAGCGGCACAGACCCCAACACTGCTCCTGCTCTGCCGGCTCCAGCTGCTTTGGGCTGGCAGCACCAGCATCTTCACCTCCTAATTGTAAGTGTCTATCTGCCCCACGCATGGGGGTGGGGACAGGCAGCCCAGATGTGCCTATCATTAAGAAGCAATACAGGCACAGTACAGTATTTGCTTTGGGGTAGAGGGGTCTCCACTGCTGCCTGATTGCTTACTTCCGGTTCCACACGGTGTCTGGTTGACTAGTCAGTCCAAAACTCTGGTATTTGTATCTTTGAGATTCTACTGTATTAATTTGTTTACTACTTACCTCCCAGGATTGGTTCTATGGCCCGTATATTCAGCATGTGTTTTTTATAGTGTGCAATACATGACTTACCTAACAGTACAGAAATGTCAGCATGATCCTTCAACTATAGCAACAAGAGTCTGTTCTGAATCCTGCAATGTAAAATTAACTTTGCAACCATTAATTAAAAATGTAATTACTGGTTATGATATATAAGCATAATATAAGAAAGGCAAATTTGTTTGACTATAAAAGAACTCCAAGACACTGGTAATGATCTTGCAAAGTATAATATTTTCTTTTTCTTTATGCTTGGCAACTTTTTTCTGTTATTTTAAACTGACTATACATATATAATAGGATTCTGTCCCATTCCCATGGCCCATCTCACAAAGGATTGATGAGTAACATCTCAAAAGTGTTTCAGGCTCAGTATTTAGGTGCCTAAATACTTTGAGGAGTTGCATCTAAGTGATGTAGGAACCAATTTCAAAACTGACGTAGGAGCCCCCTCAACCCCATGACTGATCTTGGGGAAAATCCATTAAGAGAGTCTCACAGTGATCCTCCCTGCCCCGGGCATTTCTGCAGAAAATGATTATAAGGACCCTAAAAAAAATGGCCTCTAAGCGGCATTGCTGTGTCCTTGGATTGTTCCCTAGTACAACAGAGAGACAATCAATACGGGTGCATATGAATACAAAATCCCAGAGTTATTGTCTTGAGATGTTGTTTTTGAGTGGCCACACCTTTGCAGCTGTCACTTGACCAATTACAGCGGGCAACTAAAAAAACAACAACTATAGAATAGTAACCATATGTCAAATGAAGAATGTTTTCTGCTGTAAGCTGGAACAAAGACATCAAAAATTAACTTAAAAGTTTAATTGATTAAAGTGTCATCTCTCTCTATCATGGATTGCTACTGCTGTGCTAACCGTATTGATTTTCTGACAATCAGTCTTAATTAAATGTGAGTCTCCCCATTTCTTTTGGAGTTGCAGTTTGTATTAGGGATGCTCTTATTCACAGGGAAATTTGGTGCCTTTTCAATTTGTGGCTACTGTTCAGACAACAACCACTAGCAATTAGGGTCAGATACTTCTACAGCTGTAAAAAGAGCCATTGTTTACACTATTTTTTTTAACACTAGAAAGTGATGCCTTACTCACAGTAAGTAGTAAATTACTCCACAATTAGTCCCATTGGTTTCAATGGGACTACTAGCAGAGTAAGAATTTATTTGCTGTTAAGTAAGGGCATGTTACTCTGGCCCATAGGGACTGGTTTTGGATGTCTTCTTAAGAAATGGTGGCACAGATTAGGTTGCCACAATCTCGGTAGCCATTCTGATAGAATTCATGATGCTTTGCAGAGTACTACTATGTTGGCAACATGTCAGACACAAGAAAATCTGCCATATGACAGCTACTATCATGCCTAATGGTAAGTAATAAATGTCTTTAGCAGTGGTTTTTGAGCTTTTTTCATTTGTGGACCCCTAAAAAATTTTGAATGGAGGTGTGGATCTCTTTGGACATGTTAAACATAGTCTGTGGATACCCAGGCTCTGTGGACCATAGGTTGAAAACCCTGTACTACGGTAATAACAACCTTTCGCTGACCCCTTGGACGTAGTTGGTGGATCCCCAGGGCTCCACAGACCACAGGCTGAAAACCACTGTCTTATCGTGTCAGTGTAACTCCATAAACAACTGATTTCAACTGCCTGAATGACCCTGAACCTCACATCTCTAATTGAAAGTAACGTACCATCTATCTGGAGAAAAAGGCCCCTACTACACATCGGAAATTTTTTAAAGTTTAATACAAGAAATATATTAATGTCATGCAATCAAAGTACTTGCAAACAAGGGCAAGCCTGCTGAGCTAAAGGTGGGAGAACTGGTGCGTCTGCTCTTGACAAAAGCAGGGAAAAGGATGAAAATGAGGCTGTTCTGGAAATACGATGGATGCTACTTTGAGAGGAGCCGATTCCTCCTCCAGCATGGCAGGTAAAACAGATTGAAACAGGAGAGGGCACTCTCACTGCATGAGCCAAGGAGAAGGAAGAAGAACTGCTCTCTCAAGCAAGGGAAAGTCTCTCTCCTTTCCTCATAAGACAGGGAGCTCTGCACTTCCCCTTATTTTAATTTTAATACTACTGAGCCACAGTTGTGGAATGGCTGTTCTTTGTGGGATAGGGAGAACAGGTAATATCTCTAGATATTTATTCCAGGTATGTGTGTGTTTCTGTGTGTTGATAACCTCTCTGTACACCTGCCATTTGGTGTTCAGGGAGTAAAGGCTACAGATACCTCTTTCTTCTAACACAACTAGCTATTTACTGAGTGTATCTGCCTTTCTGGCCATGACTAGCAATACCTGGAGCACTCATATTAGAGAAACACTTCTCAGACGCATCAGATTTGCCAGCACTGAAGTCTGTTCGTACACAGGGCATTCATTCACTTTCCAGATCAGTTGTCATTCCTATCAACACATTATCAGTGCTCAGTACACTGCTGGGCTAATGATTGCTATTGACTGCCCTCCATCATTCTGTTGTATTGTATCAACATGAGTGGAGCATATCCAAATGCATTGCAAGAACAAGACAGTACGTTAGAAACCTTAGTATTTTCTGTCATAAGTTATTAGTGGTTTTAATTAGAAATTAGACTTTTAAAATATAGATCAATATACAAAGTTATGGCACTGAAAACCACAGCATCTTGTCTCCTTTATTTATACATGTCTAATTGGAATTCTGTTTTCTATAGGATAAGTCCCATTTTCATCCTCCTTGCTTTGTAATAGTACAGGATCTGCACTTCCACACACACACACGCACACACACACACACACACGCGCACACACACACACACACACACACACACACACACACATACCTTTAACATTTTCTTTTAGAAAATGTCAGCAGGACACATTTCCCCAGAAGTAATAGTGCATGTAAATTGCAAAATTATTTTATCATTTCTAGCAGAGGTAGAGAATACGATCTCCTTTGATGCTTGAACAATTTTGCCTACACTAATTAAAGGGATTCTAATGAGGGTTTTAGGAATTACTTTGAAGTATAGGAAAACTAAATTATATTTTGCAAATCCTGCATAACCTACTGCTCTTCACTGGTAAAACCACAAAGTTACATAATGGGCAAATTGGCCTATAGGAAGCTGATTTGTCCACAGAAATTATGTTAATGTTTAACTTAGTAGGTTTAAAATAACTAGAAGCCAGAAAATTCAAAGTTAAATCTAACATTTGTTCTATTGTGGCTTACGTAGTTATCATAGCTTGTATGGGAATGTAAGAAAGATCTAGTCATTTGCAATTAAATGGCAAAAATATGTTAATGTACTAAAAGTAAGGCAATTAAAAGTTAACAGTATAAACCAGCTTTAATTTTATTCACACTGCCCAGCTATCCTATCTTCAACAAGCGGATGGGGAGAGATTTTTCAAAGGTACAAAGGAGAGTCCAGCACCAAACTCTCATTGACTTTCTGTGAAAGTTTGCCACCTAATTGGTTGGATCTTTAAAAAAAAAAGATCTCTTCCAAGGCTTCTAAATGTATCCTGTACCATACAGTATCTGCAATGGGAAAGAGTGTGTTACATTTATGGGAACCATTATTTCCCTGACTTAACCTCGAGTACAGAGGGAGCAGGCCTGCTGTACCATTCCTTTGGAGGGTCCAGCATATGCTACCCTTGGAGCCTGCCCTTATGTATTACCTACTTCCTGATGCTTTTGAGGTGGCCTGTGGTGGTAGCAGGGCACAGACCTTGTACTTTGAAGAGCACAGGGACCACAATTGTGATTGACCCATAAACAGGGAGATGCAAGTGGGATGGAAAGCTCCTGTAACCATACACCTTTGTGTAGCCTGCCAAGTGTGTCCACACTTGAGACAATCATTGCTCCATAATTTTTGTGCTCTGTGCCTAGTGAATTGGTCAATTTATTAACTGAAAACGCATTAATCCAACAAATGTAGCACTTATCTGTTTGCTGTTTTTTTCACAAAATGATACTGATTTCTGAGATACTCGTCATGAACTATATTCACCCTGTAGGTTGTGAACTGTTTCACTTTGACATATTCTTATTCATGGTGTGATTGATCACCTAAGTCACGAGTTTCCATTTCTTGGTTGGACATCTGAAACTTTTTGAACAGACTAATGGATGATGAATAGCCAATTTAAAAGAAAATAGTGAGTAATGAATAAGGAATAGTGAATACTCTTCTTTGTGTACAAATAACTTGTTTACATGCAAATATGTTTTTTTTTTAAACCAAGACATTCCCCAAATGTTTATGCCAACAAAAACCCATTTTCACAAATAATTGTAAACAGAGAAAAGGCCAGGAATTTGGTCAAATAAAACAGCTATTTGGAGTTCAAATAAAAGTTTGCAAAAACTGTTTTAACAATATTGTTTCTAATGTACCGTATGTGTTCTATAGTGGTGCTTATTGGTGCTATCAGGCCATCGAGAAGTACAATTGATCATAGTTGGCTGTCACTCTAGGAACTTGAATTCACTGGTGCATGTACAATTCAAAAGCTCTTTTACTCTTATCTCCTATTTTCACCTTCCTAAGCAGCTGTACGCAAGATTACCATTTCTTTGGCGGCACCTGCGAACAACAATCCTTAGGAATAACAGGATGCATTAAAATAGAGTTTCAGTAGAATTTTGGTGGGTTTAATGCTAATCCTTGCCATGTGAGAATTGTGTTTTGTGTAGATTCAAATGTTTGTTTTTGCTGAATGTTTGCTCAATTCTGAGCTTTCACCTGAATATATAATTACAGTAGTAATGATCCACAGAGTTTCAGCTTGCTTCTTTACTATGAGTAATTTAGAATTATTTAGCTTGGACATTTGCTAACTGAAGTCAAGATTAAAAGCAACGCTTCTCTAATATAAGAAACACACTGAAGGTTATTAGTTGCCTATCAAAATGTCTCATTTTGATGTAAAAGAGACAAGGTGGATGAGGTAATGTCTTTTATTGGACCAGCTTCTGTTGGTAAGAGAAACAAGCTTTCAGGCTACTCAGAACTATCCCTCTAGTTATAGGACAAAAAGCGAGGCTTAATGGGTTACAGATTGTTGTAATAAGCCTTGATTTTTAGGGTATGTCTACACTGCAGTTAGACACCTGCGGTTGGTCCATGCCAGCTGATTCAGGCTCGCAGGGTGTGGGCTAATGGGATTTTTAATTATGGTGTAGATGTTCAGGCTTGGGCTGCAGCCAGAGCTCTGGGACCTTCTTGCCTCACAGGGTCCTAGAGCTGGAGCTGTCCCTAGGGTATGGCAAATCAGAGCGACTGCTGTGGGCCCTGTGCTTTGGGGGCCCCCATACTTCATGAGGAAGTGGGTGGGGATGGGGAGCCTCCCCCTCCCCCCAGAGCCTCCTACCCACTGGTGGGCCTTGATGATCAGCACCTCCCCCTCCCTCCCAGCACCTACTGCCAATCAGCTATTTTGCTGTGTCTGGAGTCTCTGGGGTGGAGGGAAGAGGAGCAAGGGCACAGCGCACTTGTGGGAAGGGATGGAACTGGGCAGGGAAGAGGCAGGGCCTTAGGAGAAGGGGTGGTGTGGGGGTGTAGCCTGGGTAGAGCAGGGGAGCACCCCCCAGCAACTAGAAACTTGTCACCTATGTCTGGACCCCACACCCTGCTAGAGACGGCCCTGCCTAGAGCCCAGGCTCCAGCCCAAGTCTGAACAGCTACACAGCAATTATACTGCCCCTTAGCCCAAGTCAGCTGGCACAAGGCAGCTGCGGGTTTTTAATTGCAGTGTTGAAATACTCTTAATGTCTAGCAAAGTTATGAATGTAAGTTTGTGGCTGGGCATCTGCTCCACGCAGGCCATGATAGGGTTAAAACCCAGCCTGGAGGGCTTCAGGGGAAAAGCCATTTAGAGTGGTGGCTGGACCAGCCAATCAGGGCCCAGCTGGACCATATAAAAGGGAAGCTGCAGGTCAAAACAAATCAGTTTGCTGCAGGAAGCCTGAGAGGATTGGCTTCCTAGAAAGCTGCAGAGCTAGCACTGTGAAGCCTTGCAAGCCTGAGGCCCTGGGAAGAGGGTGAAGGAGCCAGAGGCAGGAGCTGAAGGTGCTGGGGTTGCAGGGAAGTAGCCCAGTGCATTGAGATAGACTGGTGGGGAAAGAAAGGAGGGGTAGTGGGAAGCTCTGGTTTACAAGATCACTGGGCTGGGACCCAGAGTAGTGAGTGGGCATGGTTCTCTTCCCTCACCACTGAAGAAGCGGCCAGGTTGTGGCCTGCCAAGCCACTGCAAGGAGCAGGTAGACTGTTGTGGAAGGAGTCCCCCAGAAGAGGGGAACCTGGATTGTGACATGGCTGGAGGGCTATGCCACAAAGCAGAGGGAGAAGGGACCGGAACTTAAGTGTGTCTGCAGGCAGAGACAAGGATAGGAGAGCCACCACCACCAGAGGGCACACCTGCTGACCAGAGCTAATTCCCAAAACAGCCAGCAGGAAGAACCAGTATGATGAGTGACCCTATGACAAAATTGTACCCCACTAACCCTCCTTTTTGTCATAACTACAGAGGTGTTAATGGAGTACTTCACCATCAATGGTCCCTTAGTGTAGTGTAAGTAATTAGCATGTATTCTATCTGTTTGACCATGTATTTAGCAGTTACACTTTGAGTATCTTTTGCAGATGCTAACAGCTCTGTATAGCTGGAAAACTTGTCTCTCACCAACAAAAGTTGGTCCAATAAAAGATTCCCTCATTCACCTTTTCTCTAATTCTGATACTGGGACTGATATGACTACAACAATCACTTTGATGTAGTAACATACTTACATTACCTTACAAAGCTAGGTAGTAATTTCAGCATTTTTTATTAAGAAGTGTGACTTGAGTCCCAGGGGAGGGAGCCAGACAAGGTCACTCAACTAGGGTGAACTGCAAAGAAAGGGACAGACAGTCCCCAAAGCTGGTGGATATTCCAGTATTTAGATTTACCAAGCCAGCACAAAACAGCTTCTGTAATACCTCACTAGTTATCCAGAAAACACCACCACAGTTTCTTTAAAGTAACCCAGCCTCAGGCCTCCATGCAGACACCCAAGTTAAATATGAGGAGGATTACTGAAAAACTTAATCATATATAGATGTTCTACCAATCCTAAAGGATCAGAAACATTACCTCACAGGTTAATGATTATTCCAGATGTTACCCATATACATGCTTACACACAATTAATTGAACTAAAATTTATTAAAAAAGAAAAGTATTGGTTAAAAGATCAGTATACATACAGACATGACTACAATTCTTGAAATTCAGATTCATAGTGCAGATGGTGAGCTTTGTACGTGCAAAGAATTCTCTCAGAACTAGTCCATAGGTTATAGTCCAATGTTTATATTCAGGGTGGTCCAGTTAGGACTGGGATCTCAGCCTTGTGGCTTAAGCGTGGCTTGCTTGATGCGTCATGCAAATCTAAGATAAAAAGGATTGGGACCCAAGGCATTTTTATACAGTTTGGAGTCCTTAGGTGAACAATATGCAATCATGGATATTTTGAAGTAGAGTTATCACCTAAGCATCACCAGTAATTAGCTACATATTTACGTAAATCAATTTTTCCATTAGGCAGTCAAACTTTAAAGTGACATATAGACTGACATTATTTCAGCCATTTAGATGTTAATATTATTTTACCCCATTTAAATGTTAATATTCGCTTTTGATCTCTGAATCAATAGTTATAGTGACAAACAAGAGCTGTCTGTTTAGATGGCTAATCATTAAACAAGATATAAATAAACACATTCAATTAGTATCAGCTTTAATTTCTTACAACATGGGCTAGAAATTTGACATTCAAATCTATTTACCATGGAATGGCCCTGTAAACAAGCACCTCATTGCTCTCAGTACAAATTTGCTGGAGACCACTTATACACTAGTACCCTTTTATTTCCCAGTATTTTTCACCACCATCACATATATACAGCTATATACAGTTCTATGCCAGTCAGGTAGCCCCTTAGGGAACAGCTTGCTCTTGCTGTATCTGGGAGCAACAGGCTCTTACTTTCCTGTTCCCCCTCCTACTGCCTTCCTGCTAGCTTTATAGGCCTTCCTCTCAGCAGGCTCAAAGGTGATTGCTCTCAGGCTCCTTTAATGAGCCACACCCTGCCAGCCCCAGCCAGTTCCCCTTGATGGGACCTATGCTAGCAGGTTCTGACTTAACAGGGGCTGGTTCAGTGCCGCTTAAGCTAGCACCCCGTTACACACCCTCCTCCTTAAGAACAGTGCCCCCGGACCCCCTTTGGCCCCTCAGCCCTTTTGCCATTCCCCTGAAGGAGGCTCTTTCGGGGAGCCCTCCCCACTCCCAGCTGGGCCCTGCCCAGCCAGCATCCTAGATGGTTTCTCCATCCCTCTCGCACAGAAGGAGCATTTCTCCAGGAGTCGTGCCCCCCCATCTCTGCTTCCGCCCACAGGTCATCACACCAATCACAGTGGGGCAGGCCCCCTATCCCTAGCTCCCCCTGTGTATCTGGCTGGGATCTCCCGCACCTCAGTTCCCTTGGCTCTCCTTGTGGCTGCCCCTCTAGGGTGGGGGGTAGGCATTCATCCCACCACTGGGCGGGACTTTCCATGTCTCAGTTTCCCCCGTTCATCCCAGTACATCTGAGGCCTCCTCCGCAGAGAGAATGGGATCGGGGGTGTTCCCCCATATGCCTTCCTTCTCTGGGGGAGTCCAGACTGACCAGCTCCCCCATATATGCTTCCTGCGGGTCTCCCCGCTCTGGGCTTTGCTGTCTAGGAGTTTTGTCTTGGTTCCCAGGATGGGGCCTGTCCTCTCGCCCTGGGATCCTCATTCTCTTGGGATCCACCCTCCCCCCTTGCAGGGAGCCCTGTTGTTTCACACCCAGTAGTGAGGCCCATTCCTGGCCTAACAGTACCGGATGCGGTAGTTTCTCCAGGACCCCTACCTGCTTTCATCAGAAGCAACCCTTTGCTTCCAGGGGTACCTGGGCTACTGGGCAGGACTTCTTGTCCCCATGTACACACCCAAGGTCCATCCTTTTCCTCTGAATGAGCCAATGTGGCTTAACCAGCACCTTTTGCACCAGCGTGCAACTCGAGGTAGTGTTGACCACAGCCATTTGGGGTCTCTGCCCCACTTTCACAGGCACAGTGGACAACCCCAGCTTCCGTCCCGCCTGTTCAGTCCAAGCACAAAAGTCTGCCCCAGCCACATTCCATGTCCGGGGAGCCTTGTTTAACATGCCCCAGTTTCCCACACCACCAGCACGTTAGGCAGGCAGGCCTCTTGGGTGCTCCTCTGGGCTCCCCCTTTTACTTGCCTCTCCTGGAGAAGAAGTCCACGGGCTTCTGCCCCAGTTCCCTGTCTTTCCATTGCCAGTCCTCCCCCCGGTGTCCCTCAGCCTCTATATACTCCTCAGTTATCCAAGCCGCCTCTTCGATTGTGCCTGGCTGGTGTCTCCTCACCTAGGTGCACACCGTCTCCAGAAGGCTTTGCAAGAACTGCTCCAGTGTAAGGGAGTCAATTATCTCCTCCACTGTACGCGTGTCAGACCTCAACCAGCATGTGGCCCAGTCCCTTAACCTCTGGGTGAATGCTGTGGTTGCACGGCAGACATTCACGGGGCCGACAAGAGCTTCTGCCTGTACCTTTCCACTGATAAGCCTACTCTGTCCAACTCTGCCTACATTTATATACAATGTGGTATCTCCTCTACTTTCTTTTGAGATTTGTGAAATTATGCTTGAAAACTACTCAAAAGAGTGTACTATGTAGACTCAATCTTTTTAGTGCTCAAATCTCAACATAATCTGTTATCAACCATTTCTGCTTTGATAACAAAACAAAAATAACAATCTTCAGTCGTTACCATATGGCAGAGAGATTGACTTGCATAAAAATAGTAGTCAAATTAGCATCTGCAAATCACGCTCATCTGGATAACTGATTTGAGAATTGGATGTGTTCTTAGTCTCCTAACCCTCTGGGTTTTACAATGAAATATATCATCTCTGCTAACTGAAAATGTCCAGACTCCTCCTGGCAAATGTATGAAGTGAGTAATCTGGTTATTAAGAGCGTTTGGTGTGGGACTTTTTTTTTTTTTTTTTGCATTTCCTTTTTTCCTGACTATCTGTTTCATTTGGAAGGCAGTACCTGTGACAGGTTAGATTCCCCCCTGCTCCCATCTGGGGTGCCACCTGATGTGCTGGGGTCTCACTGAGTCTTCCTGTCCCACCAGCCTGGGTTTCCCTTACTCTGTGCTCCTGTGTCAGGCTCTCAAACCCCTTTCCAGCACACACACAGACCGGGGGACACCCAGCTGTAGAGTCACACAGAGTTTGCAATTAGCTCTCTGGCAGGGTTCAGCAAGGGGAATGCCCAGCTCTCCTGTGCACACACCCCCTGGAGCGTAAACCCAAAATTATATTGGTTTATGTTGTATGGAGATCTATATAGCATAGGCTCATAAAAATTGCCCCCTCCCTCAATGTGGAAGAAGATATGCACAGCTCTCTGCCCCCTCCCCCGACCCAGTTATGAATTGCACAAACTGGGTTTAAGAATAAACAAAAAATAATTTTATTAACTACAAAAGGTAAATTTTAAGTGATCATAAGGGTTAGCAAACAGAACAAAGCGGATTACTGAGCTTCAGTGAAATGTGTGTATACTTAGGGCTCCAGGGTCAGGTCCTAACGTCATGCCTAAAAGTGATTGTACTGAGCTAGACAAGGTGGGTGGGGTAATATCTCTTCTGGCCCAATTTCTGTTTGGTAAAGACAAACTTTCAAGCTAGACAGAGCTCTTCTTCAGGCAATACTGAAATGAAAGACAAGGTCTAATTACTGTAAACTGGACCACAATGAAAACTCAATTCACTCGTTCATCTTGTATTTCACTTGGTTCCCATGAATATTTTATATCTTTGTTTTTGTCGTTTTAATTGGTTGGTGTCATCTCTCTGACAGTACTTCATTTATGTTGGGGCTTGCTGAGGCTGAGCCGTCGCTGGCACCTCTTTCAGTTCACATTAAGCACTGGTGGGAGAAGTCTCCAGCTTCCCAGTCTGGTCTAAAATGTTTTTTCTTTTCAGTTGCCATTTTTATATGGCTTGTACTTCATTATTCTTTAATGAGCACTCAGTATATCTGGCACTGGAAATACAGAGTACACAGTATAGGTGATTAGGCACATGATGCAGGTGATTTGTGAAAGTAGGTTTGCCAATATATAATCACGCCATTGTCCTTCCAAAATCAGCATGGGTAAGAGTATGTTTTCAGCTACACAAAAATTGCAAGCCACTGACAGACAAACGGTAATATTCTTCTGAGGTAAATGAGGGAACAAGCAGAAGTGGGTGAAATAGAAAAGCCACACAGACCTTTCAACATATTCTCAATTTCCTTGAAACAAAAATATCAGCATAGTGGCAATGGGTATTAGAACTGCCTCTTATCAGTTTATTTACACTCTGAGGGTTAAGCTAGAGTTTCATATAGCACAGCAGTGGGACACATTAACCCTATTTATTTCCTTATACCATATACTGATGTGATCAGGGTTATAGTGAGTGCAATCTGTATTTTTATTTTATCTAGTATATAAATGGTCCTATTCAAATTCATGCTAATTAACAAGAGTAGGGTAAGTTAATACATCTGCTATGTCTAATAAGACTTTTGGCACGGATCTGAGCAAAGCAAGGCTAAGCTGCAGCATCTTTGTCATAAACAGATAGCTAAGGGTTAATGTTAATGTTAATGTTTCACCTGTAAAGGGTTAACAAAGGGAACCAAACACCTGACCAGAGGACCAATCAGGAAACCAGATTTTTCAAAGCTCAGGGAGGGAATGTTTGGCTCTGTGTCTTTTGTCTGTCTCTCGGCTATGAGAGGGTTTTCTATCTCTAGGCTTCTCTAATCTTCTGTTTCCAAGTGTAAGTACAAAGGTAGAAAAACAATAGGCTTATTTGTTTTGTTTTTTTGTATTTACATGTGTGTAGTTTGCTGGAATGTTTTAAATTGGAAAACTTTATGAATAGGCTGTTTATTCATATTTTTCTTTTAAGTAATTGACCCTGTATATTGTTACCTGATACAGAGACTATGTTTATGTGTTTTTCTTTCTTTTTATATAAAGTTTTCTTTTTAAGACCTGTTTGAGTTTTCTCTGGGTAGGCTAAAGGGAACGAAGGAAAAGGTGAAATTCTTTTTGTGTGTAGATTTACGGAGGGTGAATCTGGTGGCAGTCCTCAGAGGGAAGAAGTGAGGGGGGGAAAGGTAAATTGCCCTCTTTGTTTTGTAATTCAAGGAGTTTAAAGTAGCAGTAATCTTCCAGGATAACCCACGGAGGGGAAAGCCGGGGAAGTAAATGAGAAGAACAAGGAGGGGGTTTTTTCCTTTGTGGTAAGATGCAGGGCTTCTGAGTCTTGGGGTCCCCCAGAGAAGGTTTTGGGAGACCAGAGAGGGAGCCAAGCCCTGGAATCATTTGGCTGGTGGCAGCGATATCAGATCTAAGCTGGTAATTAAGCTTAGAGGGTTCATGCTAGCTTCTCAGTTTATGAACGCTAAGGTTCAAATCTAAGTAGGAAGCTATGACAATCTTAGGGTAGCCCCAGAAGGCATTATGACTCTTACTGACATGTGAGTCACAATTTAATCCCTGTTTCTCTGTTATTTGTTGGGCAAATATTATTTAGTGTATGCAGTCTGGTCAAGCCAAGCCACGGTGTTCTTATCAACAATGTTCAAGGCATGAAGCTCTCCAGGAAGCTGGGTCATTTTGCAATCCTCAACAATGTGTGTCATGGTTAAGGCTATGTTTCACTCATAGGTATTTTTAGTAAAAGTCATGGATAGATCACGGGCAGTAAACAAATTCACAGCCTGTGACCTGCCCATTACTTGAACTATATATCGCTGACTAAATCTTGGGTCCTCTGGAACAGGAGGAGACCCAGGACCTCCGCAGGTGCTCTGGGGGAGGAGGGGCTGCAGCACACGATCCAGGACCGACGTGAGTGCTCTAGCAGGGGAGGAGGTGAGTGTTCCAAGACTGCCCCAGCAGTGGTCAATGCGGCTGCCCGGGGTCAGTCACACCAGCTGCTGCAGAAGTCCCGGAAAGTCATGGATTCCATGACTTCTGTGACCGCCATGACAAACTCACAGCATTAGCCATGGTTTGTGGCTGCCTACGTTGACATATGGATTGTCTCTAAAACATCACCAAAATTTTTCTGCAACACAAATCCCATGTTCAGTACGAAACCATTTGAGAGGGCTCCATTCCATTGCCTTCATGGTTAGGGCCCTACCAAATTCACAGGCCATTTTGGTCAATTTCACAGTCACTGGATTTTAAAAATCATAAATTTCAGGATTTCAGCTATTTAAATCTGAAAATTCACAGCATTTTAACTGCAGGGGTCCTGACCCAGAAGGAGTTGTGGGGGGAGGGGGTCTCAGGGTTACTATGGGGGGGGCATTGCGGTACTGCTACCCTTACTTCTGCACTGCTGCTAATGGTAATGCTACCTTCAGAGCTAGGCTTAACTGTTCCCTGCCTTCACTGTGCTAGGCCAACAGTCTTTTGCTGTGAATAAGTAGGTCTGCTTTGCATCTCTTCTCAGACATAGGATGGTATAATTGTGACAATTGTAAGTTACCACTCAATTCTTTCTAATAAGCACATTTATTCTTTAAGGTAAAAGCATTACAGAGAAAATGTATGGAAACCCAAAAAATCTACACATGCTAATAAACTTAACACAGATTGCCCCAACTGAAACATGGCCTCTGGCAGGAGCAGTCCTTCAACTCCCACCAAGGGTTTTCTGGTGGTTTCCAGTCAATCACATCTTTGGCTCTGAACAAGAACACTCATGAGTAAGATTCACTCATTTATCCAGTTTCCCTCTTTGAAGAGACCTTCAGTAGGTAAGCAGCCGGGCAATAGGTCTCTGTTCACAGTGCAGCTTCAAAAGGATGGATTTGAGATGGGTCATCTGCATTCTCCTCAAGTATTTCCTAGGAAATCCACTTAACATGCATTGTCCCCAAAATTCCTTTGATCCTATTATCTCCGAAAGATTGCAGTCCTCCTACTTTCCTTCTAAAGAAGTTCTCTACAGTCTCACACAAAGACGTGCATTGTCAATACATTGGGGTCCCAAAATATATATATTCAGTTTAATAAGGTTTGTCCAGGAATTGTCATATCCCTCATGCTGGCCAACAATGAGGGGGAGAGGCGACATTCTGCCCAACCCCACACCTTCCCTGATCACCTGTCCCAGGTATGCTGTGCCCACCCTCTCCCACACATCCAGAGTCAGGGGTCATGGAGTCACTGGACTGATGCTCTGAATGAAGCCAGTCAGGACTCTGGTTTGGCATGCCTCCTGGCCTGGTGAAATTAAATTATAGAACACCCCACCGGTTTGTCAAAAACAGGTTGACACCCCAGTCTTCTCTTAGGCTATTGGCAGCTGCCTCCTCTACTGCTCCATAATCATGCCATCTCTAGAAGTGCAGTCTCCCCCACTCTCTTCCTAGAGGAAACATAAGTAGGGCTCCATGTCTGTCAGGGAGGTTGTGGAAAGTTATGGATTCTGCAACTTTCCACAACATCTGTGACTTCTGCAGGGGCCAATGTGGCTCACTCCAGGACCACCCAAGCAGCTGCTTCTCCGGTGGCCCCAGGCAGTGGTTCCTGGGATGGAGGCAGCTTGTGCTGCTGTCCCGAGGTGCTCCCCCAGCAGCGTGCCCCTCCCTCCAGATTTAATCTCACAGATTTTTAATAAATCATGGACAGGTCATGGGCCTGAATTTTTGTTTATTGTCCATGACCTGTCCATGACCTTTACTAAAAATACCTGTGACTAAATTGTCACCTTAAACATGAGCTATTAGTTACTGTCTCTGGAAGTGCAGTGAAAACTGGGCTATTTGAATCTTGCTCTCTAAGATCTCTACTGCAGCAGAGCCTGATGTACACAAAAGGCTTTGTGTATATTTCTGTAAATGCTGCAATGAATTCCACAGCCAAGGTTTTATGAAAAAAGTGTCACTTGCCATGTACAAGTTACAACTTTATTGGTTGCTGCACTGCTGACAGCCAGAGGGTGCAGTCAGTGGTGTGGTATGGTCTGGAAGGAAGATAACAAAAGGGGTGTGAAATATTTTCTGCCTTATGTTCTCAGAAAGATAAGCAAGAAGAAATAGGGCATGGGAGGTTCCTGAGTGGAGTCATAATAGGAACTAAAAGTCTTAAATCTGTAGCAAGCAGGTAGGAATGTGTTATTTTAGTTTGTGTTCTGATTCTGAATGGGGCAATTTGTTTAAGGTCTATAAGATAAAGACAAAATATGAAAAGAAAGGGCATGAGGGGAGCAATTGTTACTCTGAAAAGTAAGACTTTTCCAGTGGACAGGGTTTTAAGCCACCTACAGGAGATGTGTGGCCCTAAGAAAGCTGCAAGAATTCGCTAAATCAAAGTCTGAAGTCCCAGAGAATGGGGGATGGGGGCAGGGCTCTCCTTAGCCATTTTGGTGCCCTACGCAGCCCCTCTGCAGTGTGTGTGCGTGTGTGGCCCCCAGGCCTTTGTGGGGTAAAGGGCAGCAGGAGCAGGCTTGGGGGACGGGGGAAAACTGCCCCCCAGCACGAGCCGCTGGAACGGAGCGGGTTGGGGCCATGTGGCTCCACTTCCTTCTGCCTGGTGAGTGCAAGGCAGGCCCGACCCCGCACTCACGGGGCAGTGGGAACTGGAGTAACCCAGCTCCAGCCCACTCCCTCTGCTCCCCTGGCTCCCAGCCTTGGGGCTTGGGGAGCAGGGGGAATTGCCCCCCAGCACTCACCGGCAATGCGAAGCGGAGTGGGCTGGGGCAGGGTCACTCCACTTACTGCCACCTGGTGAGTGCAGGGCGCCTGAGCCCTGCTGCAGTGCTCAGGGGGAGGGGTGGAGTGGAGGCGAGGCTAGGGCAGAGCAGGGGCAGGAAGAGGTGTTGCAGGGGGCGGAGTGGGGGCCATGGGAAAGAACCAGAGCAGTGGCTGGAGCAGCACGCAACTGCGTAGGGCACCAGGAAATTTGGTGCCCCAAATTTCCTGGTGCCCTACACAACTGCGTACTTTGCATAGGGGTAGGGACGGCCCTGGGTGGGGGAAATGGACTTGAAGGTCTTAATTCTGGAGTTTACCTGAATGAGTTTGTAAACACAGACCACTGGGTAAATGATTGCAGAAAAAGTGCAAAATAGGGACATTTCAGAGTAAAGAAAAAGGTTGCAAAAATTAATGTGTCACAGCCCTGGTAGACCTGCTGCTGCTGCACACTCACAATGCTGCAGTGTTTGAGTCCCAACATGATATGATCTTAGGCTTCCCTTGGTTTGGACAGGCTCTGCTCTATCTCTTTCGTTGGACTCTCTGGCCCATTCTGGGCACAGATCCTTTGTTACCCCTTCATGGAAATGGGGCCTGATGGCTCAGCAGCCCTAGGCCTCTATGACCAGTGCTGACCCTGCAGTCTCCCTAACAGACTAAGCTTAACTTTCCAGGGACGCATGACTGGTAAAGGATACAGGTAGAAACCTTTGCAATGGTTTCTAAACACAATTACTCTTATTTTAGCTTGCACAAAAGAAAAAAATACCCTACAGGGATTTCCCTGCTTCAGTTTCCTCATCACTCTGGAGCATTTGGAGCTCATGAAGCTTCAGTTCAGTTCCCAGTTCCCAAAGAAAAAGATCTTGGAGTCATCATGGACAGTTCTCTGAAGATGTCCACGCAGTGTGCAGAGGCGGTCAAAAAAGCAAACAGGATGTTAGAATCATTAAAAAGAGGATAGAGAATAAGACTGAGAATATATTATTGCCCTTATATAAATCCATGGTACACCCACATCTCGAATACTGTGTACAGATGTGGTCTTCTCACCT
>NC_133769.1:48326635-48339432 GCF_003597395.2 Chelonoidis abingdonii | reverse complement strand
GCATTGGCCACTGTTGGTAGACAGATACTGGGCTAGATGGACCTTTGGTCTGACCCGGTACGGCCATTCTTATGTTCTTTTAAAAGCAGGGCTAGCTTGTGATGTGGTCTATACACCCTGCAGGAGAACAAAATAGAAACTTCTTACAGCTCTGCACAGGTACCTGGTGTGACAAAGTAGGGTTTTTCACCTTGTTATGTTGCATGTGAGTCTCACTGTCCTGTATTAATACTGTGTGCCTTGGTTTCCCTGTATACTGCACTAATGCCTAGGTGGTGGGAGTTGGGTGTGTTACTTTTGCTGAGGCCCCTGAGTTAGGTGAGATTGCCCAGCTGCTTGCGTGTAGGCGATGGCTGATGTCCTTTGTAACCTGAGACGCAGGAGGGGGATGCAGCCAGGTGACACTTAGCTCGGGAAGCAGGACAAAGCCCAGGAGGAGAAGCAATGGGCAGGTCGGAGGCCAGGCAGCAGGGTTCAGAGCACTTTTTTTCCAGGAGAGGGAAGTCTCGGGCATCTTGCCCAGGGTTCTCCAAAGATGGATTTGGCTGAAAGTTACTGATTTCTGGGCTTACCAGTTCTGTTCTATGCTGTGTACCTGTTGACTAATAAACCCATTTTACAATGCTGGGTGAGAGTCACTGCTGACTGTGAAGTTGGGGTGCAGAGCCCTTAGGTTTCCCCAGGAGCTCCACACAGGCAGACTTGCTGTGGGAAGCGCACGGTGGTGCTGAATGCTCTGAGGACAGATACAGGAGGGCTGAAGCTGTATAGGCTTCTTGATAGGCATGCCAACTTACTAATTGCAGAAAACTGAAACACTTGACCTGCCCCTTCTCTGAGCCCACCCCCCCACTCTCTCTCACCCTCTCTCATTTTCACTGGGCTGGGGAAGGGGGGTGGGGTGCAGGAGAGGGTGACAGCTCTGGCTGTGGTTGCAGGCTCTGGGGGTATGGGGTTCTGGGGGTGTGGCAAGGGCTGAGGGGTTTGGGTGCTGGAGGGGGCTCAAGTCTGAGACTGGGCGTTGGAATGAAGGAGGGGATTTGGGGTGCAGGTTCCAGGTGGCACTGACCCCAGGTGGCTCCCAGGAATTGACATGTCCCTCCAGCTCCTAAGGGGGCTCTGTGCGCTGTCCCTGCCTACAGACATTGCCTCCACAGCTCCCTTGGCCATGGTTCCCAGCCAATGGGACCTGCGAAGTAGGTAGCTGAGGTGGCACCTGTGGGAGGGAGCAGAGCATGGAGACTCCTGGCCACCTCTCTGCCTAGGAGCCAGACATGTTGGCTGCTTTCTAGGACCCATGTGGAGCCAGGCAGAGAGTCTGCCAGCCCCACTGTGCCACCAACCAGACTTTTAATGGCCCAGTCAGCAGTGCTGACCAGAGCTGCCAGGGTCCTTTTTTAACCAGGTATTCCATTTGAAAACTGGACACCTGGCAACCTCAGTAACAAATGTGAACCCCTGGATCGATCACTTTAAATCTTACCATGGAGTCTCAGACAGTCCCCTTAGACTCTGCACTCTATCTTGCCCCCAGACAAATGGGACTTAATGATAAATAGTCACTTATACCAAAAATCACACCTCATTCAGATTGCTTTCTGTCCCAAGAGACCAGTCATATATCCCATATCAATTGGTACCCTTGATCTTACAATGCCTGTAGTCAGT
Source organism: Chelonoidis abingdonii (assembly GCF_003597395.2). Lineage (NCBI taxonomy): Eukaryota > Metazoa > Chordata > Testudines > Testudinidae > Chelonoidis > Chelonoidis abingdonii. The sequence goes on along the minus strand of NC_133769.1, from coordinate 48,337,764 downwards.
TCTTTAACAAAATATCTAAAGGTTTATAAACTAGGAAAAAGAAATGTTATTTACAGGTTAAATCAAACATACATATACACAAATGAGCTGATATCTAAATCCTAAGAGTGACAGTCTGTCAATTCAAACTGTCTTTCATGGTGGACCCAGGAGGCAGGCCCTGGAGCTCTTTGGCTTCAGTTTAGAGTCTCTGGCCCTGTTAGAGTTTAAACAGCCAAAAAGATAGTAATTTTTTCTGTGGCTTTGTTTTATTTCCTTCATTCAGCTTCCAAGTCCTGGGGACCAGATTCCTTGAACACAGGATTTCCCAGGTGCAATAGGGCCATTAACCAATCCTTTGAATTGCAATGTTCCTTGATGACCCATCTGTTTTTATAGTCTTCCTGTAGAGGAGGGAACAATTCTTGTGCCTGAGTTCACAAATTCAGAGCAAACATTTTCAAAGTCATAAAGGATATATGTAAGCTTTTATTAATAACATGGAATAGGGGCACTGTAAGTGAGATTAATGCATGCAGTAACGTGCAAGCGTGTCATAATCTAAACACTACTTGTAATGAAGTAGTGACTTGTAATGAAAGAGGTGCTGGGACTCAAGCAATATTTTTACTTTCATAACTGATGCAGCAAGCCCAAAGGTGCTGGGGCTATGAACTGCCTGGTCTAGAGGTGCCAGGGCTCAGCCCTGGCAAAAATTAAGCACTAACTACATTATTACAAAACTAATGCCTATTTTGAGCAAAACTAACATACAGGTGAATTGGTTTAATCTGCAGTTAGGAATTTCAGTTCTTTGCTAATGCCTGCAGTCTGGGCAAGAGCTGGGCTGCCAGCATCACAGAAGGTACATTTATTCTGATGGAAAATGAAAAATACATCCTGGCTTCCTTTGATTAAATCTGGTTTTGCATGTTGCAAACCTTTACATGGCAGTGATCCACCATCATCTTCATTACAGTTTAATCACTGCAGGAGAACCAAAGCAAAACCAGGAGGTGGCTGCAAATTAAATTGTTCTGTAAACAGCTGCTTCTGACACTCAGCCAAACAATTGACTGCTGCACTGTAGAACAGGACTAACTTTCTGTTTGAAGTAAAAACAGCTTCTAGCAGGAATGGATGTAGCTGTGCACCTCAAGCTTGGAGCAGAACTTTCAGCAGCCATCAGAGGACAACTGGTAATTAATGCCACTGTGCAGCTAATTGATAGCACTATATTCCATGGAAAAGGACTCATTTGGAAAGCTCCTGGCAGCATCTAAGTGTTTCCTTTGCAAAGAGCAAAGTTTAAATTGAACAAGTGGAACTTTATTAAACCCTATGCACCCCTCTGTCCATGTGGCTGAGCTGCTCCCACTCAGCCTAACTCCCCACATTTCCTGTTTCCTCATGTATAGTCCCTCCAGGGAACATGGGCAGTTTTGGTCTTAAAAATGACTGCAAAAAATGGCACATTTACTTACTTATCAGCGCTGACTCCTCTGTATATCAGAACCATGTTTTCTAACTTCAGTGACAACAGTGTTTGCTAGTTTTCACCCCTGGTGGCACTACAGTGACAATCTAAAAAGACATTAGTTGGATTGTGATCACTTGGCTTCATTATAATTAGAATTATTTACTACCATTATAGGGCCAAACCAGACAATAGGGATGCAATGGTGAGATGTGTCAGTTACTGCAGGGCCAGTGCAAGGAAGTTTTGTGCCCTAGGCTAAACTTCCACCTTGCACCCCCCACCCAGTTAACCCCGCCCCCCCACAGCAGCTAACTCAGCCCCCGACCTGGGGAGCCCCCCCCCACAGCAGCCACCCCCCAAGTTCATGAGTTAGTCACGATCTCCCTAGAACTGCTTAGAGTTAGGTTTGGGCTGTGTGAAACCTGTATCAATAATATCTATTGGTCTCTTTATGCTGGAGGGGCGATAGGCTAATTCACCATTTTGGNAGCTAACCCTGCCTGGGTAGCCCACCTCAGCTCCACGTCCTCCAGTGAGCACGCCGGCGCTGCTCTAATTCTCTCCTCCCCACCCTGGCTTGCAGCGTCGATTGGAGGAGACTGAGAGCTGGGCTGTGTGCTTAGCGGAGGAGGCAGAGCGGAGGTGAGCTGGGGCAAGGAGCTATTCCCTGTGCGCCCCCCTCATTACTGCAGGCAGCCCTCCCCGCGCACCCCGCCCCCAGCTCACCTCCACTCCACCTCCTCGCCTGAGGGGACTTTTAGGCGCCCCCAACCACTAGTCGCCCTAGGCGGCCGCCTAGTTTGCCTAAATGGTTGCACCGGCCCTGAGTTACTGAGTGAATTGGTCTTGTCAGGTGCACCCCACTTTCAGGTTTCAGGCCTCAAGCTGTCACCTGATTCCTGGTGGAATCACACGGTTCTCTTTTTCGGCCCAGGCTCTGAATTGCAGTCGCAGATACCAGAGGTGCTGACTTTCTAATATTCTGGGGGGTGCTCGACCCCTGCTCTGACCCTGCCCCACCCCTTTCCCCAACACCCTGCCCTGTTCTGCCCCTCTCCCAAGTGCACCCCCACCCTTGCTCCTCCCCGTTGCCCCCCAGCACTTCCTGCATGCCACTGAACAGCTGATTGGTGGCGCTTGGGGGAGGAGGATGTGCTGATCTGTGATGCTGTGGGTGGGAGGCACGGATGGGGGAGGAGCTGATCAGGGGGCTGCATTTTTTTCTGTGGGTGCTCCACTCCTGGAGCACCCACAGAGTCAGCACCTATGGCTGGTACTAACCATGATCAAGCCTCAGCAGGTCTGACTCAAACTCAGACCCTGCAGTTCTGGTCTTTCTGAAAGCCATGAGAGTGGTAACCAACAGCAACAAAAGCCTTGTCACAAACCTGTCTTTGGCAGTGTGCCCCCTTCATGCGAAGCATATGAGTATGGATCCAACTGATGCACCCAATGGGGGTGGGGGTAACCTAGCAGGGCCATTGTTCAGCCCTCTGGCCCAGGCCTTCTGACTCCCCCCACCCAACCCCCCGAACCCTTACCCCTCAATCAGGGTCCCAGGTGAAACTAACAAAACGGTCTGGAGTCAACAAATGAGGTTAAATAAAAGCATAAAGGAAAAGAACCTGAAGGGAGCTTCAGCCAGGATATTTGCCTTTCTTACTTCAGAGGGCTTTGGTGGTCTAGAGTCCACTAGTCTCCAATATAAGTCTTTTAGCCCAGGCAATCCATGTTCTCTTTTCTGCAAAGGCAGAGTTTCAGCTGACTCCGGCCTCTCTCTGAGAGCCTATTTCCTTCCCAGGGTTGCTCCCATCTGACTTAACTTCTCCTCCAGTCCTGGCATGATTTGCTGGTGAGGTGAGTCAATCCACTGTAGCCCAAAGCAGCTCCATAACGCCTTCCATGCCGGTGAGGGGTTTGTATACCCTGTCACAAGCCTCCTTAAGGCAAAGTGTTTAGAAGGAAACTATTTCAGAGAAAATTTATTTTAAAGAATAGGACACACTGCATGTGTGTCTGGTTTACCAGGTATTTAACCATCTTCCACATAGAGACCTTAGGACTAAGTCTATATAGACTTTTCTGCAAAACTCTACTTTTATCTCCCTGCCAGAGCTCAGTGACAGTCTCTAGGCAACCTGTGGTGACTTGTCCCCCTCCCCTTCAGGGATCAAGAAACTTTTAAACTGTTTATAGTTCTCTTGATCTATGTCCTCCCAGTCTGGAACAACAGCTGTGTCTCTTTGGCCTAGAGCAGTGGTTTTCAAACTTTTTTCTGGCGACCCAATTGAAGAAAATTGTAGATGCCTGTGACCTAATGGAGCTGTGGGTGAGGGGGTTGGGTGTGGGAGGGGCTCAGGGCTGGGGCAGAGGATTGGGGTGCAGGGATGATGGCTGCGGGATGGGGCTAGGAATGAAGGATTCGGGGTGTAGGAGGGGGCTGTGGACTGGGACAGGGGGTTAGGGTGTGGGAGGGGACCAGGATTCTGGGCTGGGAGTGTAGGCTCTGGGGTGAGGCTGGGGATGAGGGGTTTGGGGTGCAGGAAGGGGCTCCAGGTTTGGGGGAAGGGCTCAGCGCTGGGTCTGGGGGTTGGGGTTTGGGGCACAGGCTTCCCAGAGGCAGCCAGCAGCAGGTCCATCTCCTAAGCAGAGGCACACAAGCTCCCAGCCAATGGTAGTGTGGGAGCAGTCCGTGGAGCTCCATGGCCCCCCCGGCTAGGAGCTGGACCTGCTGCTGGCTGCTTCCGGGGCACAGTGCGGGGTTAGAACAGGTAGGGACTAGCCTGCCCTAGCCAGGCAGCACTGCTGATGGGACTTTTAATGTCTTGGTCAGCGGTGCTGAAAAGGGTCACCACAACCAAGTGCCTTATGCTCTGTGACCCAGTACTGCGTCACGACCCCCAGTTTGAAAATCACTGGCCTAGATCCTGGAAGTATTCCATTGTCTTTCAAGTGTGTGCTTGGGTGTTCCTATCTGGAAGGCCATTGTGTCACCTTCCTAACTAACCCCACTGAATTTAAGGATTATAGACATATAATAAACCAGGAGTCAGCAACCTTTCAGAAGTGCTGTGCTGAGTCTTCATTTGTTCACTCTGATTTAAGGTTTTACGTGCCAGTCATACATTTTAATGTTTTTAGAAGGTCTCTTTCCATAAGTCTATAATATATAATTAAACTATTGTTGTATGTGAAGTAAACATCTTAAAAACCTTATTTAAGAAGCTTCATTTAAAATTAAATTAAAATGCAGAGCCTCCTGGACTGGTGGCCAGGACCCAGCCAGTGTGAGTGCCACTGAAATCATCTTGCGTGCCGCCTTTGGCACGCATGTCATAAGTTGCCTACCCCTGTAATAAACATTCCACAAATCCCAATAAGTTAGTGGAATAGACATACAGGCAATTCTAATAACCCAGAGTTGTAGGTGAATTAGTGTTCATAAAGTGGCTACATCTCAGTATTCATTACATCATTACATATCAGTTCTATGTCAATCACAGAAATAAGTGCATCATTTAGCCCGAAGAACCTTTATTACTGGTGATAGCGTGTGGCAAGGAAATGACCTAAGTTGGCTCTCAAAACAGGATAAATTTGCAAGTAAAGACATTTCTATTACTTGTAAACAGATCACTTTTGATATGGAAATCATTAGGATGCAATAAACACAGAACCCCATGATGCCACTTTGCACTGTCACTTTGCAAAGTAGAACCAAGAATTAAACTTTTTTGTTCTATATTTTAGATTCCCCCACCCCTGTGCTAGTGCAGTCTTTGATGCTTTAGAGATTGATTGTTATAATAAATGAACCCTGAACACAGTGATCAGTCTTAAAACTTTGTGTACGCCACTTTCATAGATTGGGTATCTTTCTCTTGGTTCTGGGGAATAGCACTTTTCCCATAACCTGTATATAATGATTGTAATGTGGTGCAGCTCAAATCCTTTTTTCCTATGGGGTGAAGTTACTGAAATAAAACACTTTTTTGGAGGGAGGGAGAAAAAAAAAGACAACTGTGCTCCTCCCTCCTTTTCATTTATTTTAAGTTTGGCTCTTATAGCCTTGATGATACTTTGTTTCTTTCATTCTCCTGATAATTTAGGGCCCAAATTGTGTCTTATTTTGCTGACAAGTTTTGACTTGTCAAAAAATCAAAGCCCTGACTATTTCATGTCATCCTTATGGTGACAGAATTAGGATGAGACTGAGAAATTTTAAGCTCTTTTCATATTTCAAAGTAACCTGGAGCATTATGTATTTATCACAACACAGCGAATATTACCATGGCAACTCTTTGAAGACAATATACTGAATCTCATTTGGTTTTACTCAGAAGTAATTTTCGTATAGTATCACTAAAAAAAATAAAACAGAGGATCTGTACAATCACTACAAAACCTGGATTGGTTTCAATTATTCTAAGATGAAAACAGGAACTGGGTCTTCAGTGGAAAATATGTGAGTTCTCGTATTGAAAAGTCTAGTTATCTAGACATGAATACTATCCTAAACTGCCAGAGAGCTGGCAAGCCTCACATGTTTGATTTGTTATATGCAACTCATATAATGTTCATTAGTGAATCATCACATAGACCTGCAGAAACTCTGGTGTCTCATTATGATCAACAGCTAATGCTACACCACAAAAGAAAATAGTCTGACAATGTACAGTTTACTATGCACATTTAAAGGTAGATAGGAACAGAGAGAAGAACAGGCCAGAATGACTCCTAATTTCTGAGGAAGGCTCTTGGTAACATTTTTCAATTTGCAGGCAACTAATCTTGTGGGAGGTGGAGTGGCTCAGGATGTGCAGTAGAACAAAAGCTTGCACGGCAGATGGAGTGTGGAAAGAGGCAGCAGTATGAGTCCACATATTTTGGCACATATGAATGTCTGTTTTGGAACATATCTGTCTAACCTAGAGAAAAGTCCAGAGAAATAAAATAGAGTTGGTGCAATGCTGATAGGCCTGAACCAGAGGCGTAATTCCTGACTCTCTGCAAAATGCAAAGATGTATTCAAAACCCTATAGCTTGTACAAAAGCATTTCTAACAAGTGGTGATTATGAGCTAGATCCTGCAAAGTACTTAGTGCCTCCTTCAAGGTACTGCTGGGTGCCCTTATCTTCCATGGATTTCCAGGACTTCAGTTGGAATTGAGGGCACTCAATCCCTCCTAGACTTGCTCAGCACCTTTCAGGATCATAACTTATAAATATAGATATTAGTTGCTCAGATTTGAGGAAGATTCTTAAACGTGTCCTATTGCTCTTTTACAGAAACTTTGTCTTATGTGTGATGTCCTAGATTGCTCTGATAGCTAAAGTAGTGATTTTAGGCACTGCCAATGGACAAAGAGGCAGCCCGTGGAAAAGTTCACATACATTCTGCAAAATAATGAAGGTCGGTTTGTGTTCTACTCTATTCCATTCAGGTATTTATGTAACCCTTCTGCCTCTCTGAGTTGGCAGTAACAAGGGCAGGGTTCAGTATCCAGGGGTTCCGTTTCAATAATACAATGCAAAACCGGCTCGAGCCCCCACCCAGTGACCTGGGACAATTACATACCACCCCCCCGGGCGCCTCTAGGAGTCAATACTTCCCCACTCGCAAGCACGGAGTCTGAGTGTAGCAAAATCCTTTTAATAAAGGAGGGAAACAATGCGGCATCACGTTGGAGAAACACTAGAAATAGGATTATAACACAAACCATAAGCAAAAACCCACCTCCAAGTTCGTTTGGCAATGTCCTTTCTCCTTTAGGGCGTTAAGTCCAATCACCCCAAAGTCCAACAACCCAAAAGTCTCTGGTCAGTGCCACCCTAGAGTTCAAAAGTTTATTTGCAGAGTTTTACCCACCCAACCTGGATGGAAATGGGGGGTAGGGGGGCACACACACACAGGGTGTTAAGGGGCACGTTACATGGGCCAGGGCCAACTGCTCTGCCTCTCCGTGGAGCTCTGCTGCAGCCTTCACCATGACCAGCTCCACTACACTGGCTGTACCGCTCCTCCAGCCGACCCGTGAGCCACTCCAGCCATCCCCACCAATCGCTCCACTCTGCTCACTGTTCCATGGGCTGCTCCAACATGCTGCAAACTGCTCTGCTCTGCCACCCACTTAGCGATAGATCTTCAGGCTCCCCACTAGTTAACACAGCACTCAGTGATCTCAGCTCAGTAAGCTTAGCTCTTTTTCAGTGATTTCAGCTTGTAGTAGGGGAGCCCCAGTGCTGGTGCACCATTGGCCCAACATGAATTCAGCTCAGCAGCCTCTAGATGGACTCCTAATGGAATCAAAATTAGCTCTACTCTTCAACAGTGGAGAGAGGAGGATGTGCAATTGGTGTTCCAGGCCCTCAAAAGGGCCCATACCATCAGGTACACACACCAGTCCCCAACTTCTCTCATTTCAATGGGTTTTGGCACCCATGTCCCTTGTCTAGCAAGTGCTACTTAATTGATATTGAGACATCTTTGTCATAAAGCAGTCTTATAGTTCCTCATTCACATAATCAGGGTGACAACACTTTATTTCTCCTGCCCCAATAACAAAGAAATTGGGGATCCCAGAGCTGTTAAAATAACCAGCCCAGGCTGCCATGGGCTACGCTAGGTGGAGTGGGTGTGCCAATGCATATACCTAAAATTCCTTTCCACATTCCCCATAATTCACCACCAGATGTCAGGGTAGAACTCATCCTGACTCTGCTTACATTTATACTGTACCACAGTCCTGGTATCTGAGTGCCTGGTATGACCATCAAGGGTTCATTTCTAGAAGATATCAATGGTTAATTCTCTTCTGTTTTGGTGTCCAGTCCTTTCATTTCACTCTTGTCCATTCATTCTTCCTTTTCTCACTCTCCATCTCCTCCTTTTGTTTTAACAAGACCTAGGATGCTAGCAAGTTTAAGTAATTAACTTAATTGGTTTAATTGCTTGTTTCACATATAACACAAGTTATATGCTTATACTATCTACTTCAGGCCCAGGCTATATAGACTGAGGATCTTTGTACATATGGAAAAAAACAGTTATCTGAAGGACTGAGGGAAAAAAACTAGAATAACCAGATCACTTATAAAATAAAGTAGAAGGCAAGGAATCTAAGGGTTCAATAACTATTAACATTTAGGTCCTAATTCAGCAAGCAAGGTCCTAATAAGCGCATGACTAACTTTAAGCATATGAGTAGTTCTGCAGAAGTCACTTGCATGAGTAACAGTCTTTCAAGGACCAGTCTTTCAAACTTTTAATGTCCTGGCATAATGTGGAAGAGCATAAGAACCTGGTGGCCAATTCTGTTTGGAGGGGAAAAATCTATCATTTGTTACACACAGCTTTCTCTTGCTGAATATTTCAGATGCACACCTTTAGGCTGTGAAAAGGCTACTAAGAACTGCCTTAAATTGAGATTGTTGCTTGAAAAGAAGAGGAAAGGGAGATGTCAATCTTTGCTGCAAGTGATGTGTTTTGACCTTGACCCTCATAAAAATGTGGGGGAAAGGACTAATAGGCCTCCTGTCTTCACAAAGAATTTGCCAGTCTCCTTACAGAATTGAAATGCCTTTTTTAAAATAAGGAATACAATGAAACAAATTTTGGAAACTTTAATTAAATATAACTACTACAAGTTGCAGAACTAGAACATTGAATTTTAGTTCAGTCACTGATACTTTATAACCTTTGTACATAGCCTTAGCCAGAGATCTAAAATTAGAACATACTGCATTCCAGATACCCTTAACAACTAGCCAAGGGACAAATGGGTTGAGAACTTGCCTGTCGATCTCTGAGGAAGCAATTGCAAATATTCCAGGTGTAAAAATGGAATGAAAAGACACCTGTATTCCAGAACTAGTAAAATTCAGCCTCAGCAAAAGTTAATGTTGGCAAAGAACAAATAAGAAAAAAGAAGTCCAGGGCAGAATGAGGTAGTTAACAGTTGAAGATTTCATTCCCATATATGTTTATGGTAAACGAGTGTGTGTGTGTGTGTGTGTGTGTGTGTGTGTGTGTGTGTGTGTGTGTCACAACTTGGTGTGTAGACTTATCTTTGTCCAGTTGTCTCTTTGCCCTCTCATGGGAGAAGTATAGTTCAATAAAATCATCCACCAATGTAAAGACAATCGGAGAAGAAGACAATATAATAGAGATTTGAGGCTTACAACATCTGCTGAGTGACAGTGTTCTGTGTGTGGCATTAGATTCCTAATAAATGGGAAATAGGAACATCAGATAAGGAGCACCCCTAAGAGAAAATATCCGCAGAATATAGTTCTCAGACAGTTATATTTCACAGTATAGATTGAATAAATTCAGTTATCCATATTTTACAACCACTAAAGGTGTTAGTCAATATTGCTAAAATTAAACAGGAGAGTGAGCATTAACATTTGGAGGGAAGGTTCTGCAAAACAGATATTGCCCTCTTCAGCCCCTAATGCAAGTTACTTTCCATCATTGTACCACTATGAACAGGATCAATGTGAAGATTTTGATAAGTGATAGAGAGACAATGATCTCAGGCAGCCCTAATGGAATTTATGTCATTTAAAGGGACAGGGAAGAGGGAATGAGGGATCTGAAGGCCCTTCCCAGCTTTCTAATGGGGTCATGCAACCTTGTTAATGTTTGTTTGGGAAATTGACACTTGAAAACAAATACATTGTGGGAGTGGAAGACACTATCCATTCAACATATGGAGGGTTTTGAGTTTCCTTGGTATCTTTAGCTTCCACCTGACACAGGTCATAAACAGACATGATTGCATTGAAGGACCCAAATAGGCACAATGTTTGTTCATCCATGTGCTTTGAATGAAAAATCTGTGGGAATAATTACGACGTTGGACATCCTATGCACAACGGGAAATCTCCTATTGACTTCAATGGACTTTGGATCAGGCACATTCTTCCTCCCATTTTGTGAACTCCAATTGACATCAACAGAAGTGGCAACTTTATAATTTGCCAAATATATCTTTTTGTTGAGGTCAATGCTGATTAGAAAGGGAGGCACAAACACCGAAGAGAAACATAATCTCTGAACAATCATATATTTTGTTAAAATTGTAACTGTCAATAGATGGGTAGAGATTATTGCAAAACATTGTAATTATAAGATCCTCAGTGAGATACCTGTTAAGGGACAATTGGTGCATTGAATACCCTTGGAGAGGCTGCAATCAATAATCAACTACAAAATCCAAAACAATGGCCATTTCTAAGGCAGTTAGACAAAGAAGGGAAGTCTACAGTACTGTTCCGTACAATGTACTGTATGTCTAATCAGTATTCTAGATGGGGTCTGCAAAAAGGCTTTGTAAAATTGAAGCGCCACATATTTAATATACCACTATACCACACTGAAAATTACAAATTACAGAAAGAGGGGCATCACATCAATCTCTTGTGGATTTTTAATGTACTAATCAGGATGCTCTTTGTTTAAATAAGGACATATACTGTAGTTTGCATAGATGCATGCCAATATTTCTGTATCTGGACATTTGAGCCAGGGAAAATATCTTTCCTCACAATTGTCATAAGTAGATAGGTAAGGTAAGGGTTAATTTTCTTTTGCCTGTAAAGGGTGAACAAAGGGAACCAAACACCTGACCAGAGGACCAATCAGAGAACTGGATTTTTTAAAAGT
>NC_133769.1:48227520-48317464 GCF_003597395.2 Chelonoidis abingdonii | reverse complement strand
AGAAACAGCTACGGGAAAGAGAGAGGAATAACTCTGTTCCCTGGTGGTGCTGGTTTTCTCTAAGTATCTGCTATACGAGAATCGGTTTTTGGTGTTACGGGATTGCTGGTTAGAATCGTCTGGTTTGTTGAGTGTGGTATTAGCTTTTGATGCCTAGCCTCGGTGGGAGGTAAATAGCTTTATCTCTCTTGGTTTTTGCTATTCAAGGAGTAAGTATAAGCATGCCAGCCGTCTCACACCAGTGAAGGGGGTGGAGGGGGAAGCTTGGGAGTAATGAGATAGGGAGACCCAGGGGTCTGGGTCTTGGGGGTCTTCCCAAAGGAAGTTGGGGAGTCCACAGAGGGGGTCCCCCAAGGAGTATTTGGGGAATCCAGGCTGATAAGAGCCTAATTCTTATCTGGTGGCAGCGAAGTAAAATCCAAGCTGGTAGTGAGCTTGGGGGAACTTCCGATAAACACTCAGATGTTGAACTCTAAGTCCAGATTTGAGACAGACCTTTATTACAACAATATATGCACAAAGTGAGAGATCTGATTTTATATATGAATTTGATGCACTTTGACTTATAGAAGTTTTTTATCTAGCCTACTATTCAGATTGTTATTGCTTATAGTGTAAAATGTGAATGGCTAGTAGTCATTTCAGTGACATACAGCAGTATAACTCAAAAATTAGCATGTATCCTATTGTAAGGCATTTGCATCATGAAACCACACTGCAGGAGCATCAAACATCAATAAAGTACTTACTGCAATAAGATGAATGGCAAGGGTCCAGTTTTGCCCTCCTTTGCATGAGAGAAGCTCCTATTTATTCATTATAATTTTATTTATATTACAGCAGCAACTAATAGTTACAAATAGATCAATCCCTGCCCCAATGAGTTTACAATATAAGATTAAGAGCAGACACGGCAAATGGGTTTAACAAAGAAATGGAGATGGGTAAGGGAGGAAAGATGAGGTGACAGTAATGCAAAGATTTAACACAGATGAGCTTTGCACTTGATTTGTATGCAGTGACGGTTTTTAGGTTATGTGACAAACATATATCAATGTACATGAGGGAAGAATGGGACCTAACTCTTTAGTTTAATCCCACTGTAAAGCATTTTGATTATATATCACCCTATTGTCTGACAAAAAACATATAATCAGAACTATGACTCCTCATTTTCATGGAAACAGTTATAAGAATAGGGAAAAGCACAATATGATCTGTTCTCTGGATGATGAGAGAAAGTTGTCACTGTTAACATTCATATTCATCAATGGCTTATGTATTTTTTGCCCTGGATGTTCGTTGCTGTTTTCTGTTTTGAATCTCATCCTGCTCTCAGTGAATTCAAAGTCAGACCCCCATTTACTTCTTTGGGATAGGATCAACTTCCTAATGACAAGCTGTCTCTTATTCCTGCCATGCTGTCCCTGAGAGATTCAAAGATACAGGGGTTTCTTCAACCCTCCTCTTCATTATAGGAGTTAGTAATCTGATGTGGGAACAGGAAAAAAGTGTGACTTAAGTGACAATCATGGCTAACTGACACACCTGACATTTTGAATATTAAGCACTGAATCATAATGAACTGTTCATGAGAAATCCATAAAATAGTCTCAGAGTTCCATAAGTAAATTTGAATAACAAATTATTCAAGCAAGTTGTGATCTGGTAGTAAGCATTTTGGCAGCAGATAAAGAGGCTAAATTATCAAGTAAATTATTCACTGAATTATTTGCTCCACTCTAATAGTAAAATACAAATGTGTAGAGCTGCATGAGAATGAGCAGAAGCCAAGAATGTGATAGTTAAATTAATATTGCCTGATATATTTAACTATCTGCAATGGGTGTGTATACACTCTCTCTCTCTCTCGCACTTTTCAGTCTGCCTTCTCTTTAGAATTTTCACAGACTGGAGAGAACCTAATGTCTAATGAAAGTTTAGTAAAATCTCCATGAAGATCTTAAGAAGTGAGAAGCTCATTTTGTTGTGTACTCTTGTTGCTTTAGTTATGTTAATAAATAAAGAAGAGGGAAGTTAATCACCAGACAGTCCTGGGATTATACAGCATGTGTGAATGAAATAGGAACATATTTAAAAGGAAGAGAAACATCTGAAAACTGTCAAAGCTAACATTACTGGTGAGAACCAGAAAATGTTAAGTCTTACTGGCCATTTGCAGGTTTACTGCAGAAAGAAAAATGTTTGAAGCAGTGGAGGAGAACATAAAATCCTAGAAGTTATGATGGGAATCACCAGATGGCAGTCTTACACATTATCTTTTACTTCGTTTTCTTAGTGTTCTTCCTTTGAAGAAATTCTGTCTTCTTAGTTTTGTGATGTAGAATCTTTAGGGAAAGCAGTTGCAAACAGCAGCAGGAGATTTTGCTCTGTGTCTTCATCTCTCTAAAAAGAGTCAATTCTTGGGGCAGGGTTGTTTCCTGTGGATGCATATTGGTATTTGGGCTGACGTTCCTGAAAGGCTTTGTTCGTGTGTGTGTGTGCTGTTTTTGATCACCTCTAGTTAAAGACTGATGAATATATTGGAAATAAAACACTTTACGTTAAGAAAATATCCAGTCTCCATATCATTATTTTCTCTTTTAGGGGAAAGCCTCAAAATCTGCTATCACTCAGGAGAAGGGTGACAATATTATGGACTAATAGCACTCTGTTAATGACCCAGACAATGCTTGTTGAAGGTATTTGTTCTAGGTCTCCCTGTTATAATAAACGGACCCATGTTCCCTCCTTCCGTCTTCTAAAGTCAAAGCTAATTGTCACTACTGCTGCTCATGTAGGCATCATACTCAAAATGACAGAGGTGTATGAAGTGAAGTCCTGGGAGCGGTGTCATAGTTCAGGCAACTCTTTGGTATTCCCCTTTCATGGCCCCTTGAGGACACCCACTCTAGGCTCTTGGCTCCTTAGCCATCACCTCTCCTGGGCACATCGCTCTCTCTCTCTCCTAAACAGGGTTTTTCCAGAATGCAGCATTCTCTGCCTACACTGTGATATCCCCAGCAAGTCAGACTGAATAAATAGGCCAGCAGCTGCAGTTTGCTTTCTCTTCAAAGGCTATAAATGCAACTGCTGGGAGTTATGCTAAGTATCACACAGCCCTTTCTAGGCAAGCCGATTTATTCTTAAGGTGAAAGAATTACAGAGAAAACATAAAAACCTGCATACATGCATGCTAATAAGGTTACCAGAGATCAACCCCCAACTCCAGCAAGGGCTCTGAAAGGACTCATTCCTTCAAATCTCACAAATCTGTTTTTTGTACATCTTTGGCCTTTCCTATCCAGTCTCTAGGCATGAGTAATCAGCAGACAATGGTCTTCACAGAGCATAGGTTAAAAGGCAAGATTTTTTTGCATAACTAGAAGTGAGGAATTTGCATTCATCTCTATAGGTAATTCCTGGGAAATTCACTTCACATGCATTATCCAAAAAGTCCATTCTTATCTATCACACTTTTCAAAATAGTCCTTTGATCATCCCAGGCCACAATACATAAGCTTTGCATTTAATACAATGGACTCCAAAGAACTTTAAATTTAATTCACTAAGCTTTCTCAAGGATATTGCAGGAAATAGCCATATCTCTCACAAGTAGTTCTATGCAGGGAGCAAGTGTAACTATAAAGGGAACACTAAGCGATAGGACTGTTCCTCTTATGATGCATCCCCTGAGAACTTTCAGTATGAGAGCACTCGGGATGTGGCAGGCAGAGATACATGGGTACTATCTTGTACTTCGAGTAAGACAACTGTGGGTTTCATACAGTCAACTACAATTTGTATCATATAAAACATTTACCAGTGCAAGGTGTTTTGAACTTGAGTCATTATGTAACGTACTGATTCAGTCTTAAAAAATGCACAGGAAGTATGTGGGAGCCGAGGAAAGTACCTGCTGTATGCAGGTTTTGTTTTTTTTTGTAGGAGCATTGATCCCAAGATATTAGAGACAAAGTGGGTGAAGTAATATCTTTTATCGAACCAACTTCTGTTGGTTAGAGACAAGCTTTTGAGTTTGCACAGAGATCTTCAGGACCTCCTTTTAATTGGCATTCAAAGAATTGATTATTCAAAGGGTTGATTATAGCTATTTCCCCCAGGCAGGAGCGGTGCCAGAGTTTCTGGCACCCTAGGCAGAATTCGGCGGGCGCGGGGCAGGATTTTGTGTGCTCCCCACAGGGCGCGCGGGAGCTTCCGGTTCCACTCCCATCGCGCTGCCGAAGAAGGACCCTCCGCCGAAATGCCGCAGGCAACAGCGGCAGTCATTGAGCTGCTCAATTGTCTGCCACTGTTTTCCGCGGCACGTCAGCAGAAGGTCCTTCTTCAGCAGCGTGACGGGAGCGGAACTCGAAGCTCTCGTTCGCCCACTGGGGAGCATGCAAAATGCCGCCCCCTGAATCATGGCACCCTAGGCAACTGCCTAGGGTCACCTAATGGAAGTGCCAGCCCTGCCCCCAGGGATAAAAGCATAGGAACCCTTACCAAGAGTATATGGACCTGAAGAAGAGCTCTGTGTAAAGCTCAAAAGCTTGTTGTTCTCACCAACAGAAGTTGGTCCCATAAAATATTACCTCACCCATCTTCTCTCTTGAAAGTACTTGCTGTAAAAAAAGATACTGGATTTAGCAGCAGGGCATAGGTTAATCCTTAATTAGTTAAGGAGCTAGACTAGATAATGCGGGCAGGGCCATGCAAAACTTTGCCTTCCCTAGTTCTGCATTAGAGAACTTGATGAGGTAATGTAATGTGTATTCAGCTTTATTAACATGGTTCCTCCTCTCTACATCCAGGCAAAAATCCTGGCCAGAGTGAAGTCAAAGGTAAACTACATTACAGCCACAGTTTTCAGACTTGGTTGCCTATCAGTGGAAGCTGTACATACTCAATATCTCCTGAGAATTAGCCCATTTGTTTAGAAGGATTTAGTTTTTCAATCTTAGATACACAAATTGGAGAACCACTAAACAAAATTTTGCATCAGAAAACTGATGGCTCTCGTAGACTAGATGGAAACACTAGGTTCTTCTTTTTAGCATTTTCACTTTTATACACAGAGTTGCATTTTAGCTGAAATAGTAGACAAAGGGAAAGTCTTAACTGAAAGAGACACTGATTTCTTATAAATAGTCAAGTTATTGGTATTCTCCCCTGGTGCTCTTTTATTTCTGCTGGATGTTGACTAATATTGCGTGAAGGTGAATGATTAAAATGAAAAACTAGTGGGGAAACACCCACTAGTTAGGATATAGATATTCAAGCCTGTCTGTAAAGGCCTATACTGTAAGAATTTAGGGGTATGTTTATTATTTAGCTAGTTATAGAGGTATAAAAGAGAGAATCTGTGTAAGGGCCTTCTCTCACTGTGATAGTCTGAGGCCCTGTTTAGTCATACTGAAATAAGGCAATCTGGGGCTGTTAGGAAGGTGATCTGATATATCACCTCCAGAGAAAGGGAAGAGCCTAGAAGATGTAAAAGGAAATTTAGTCTGATAGTTTTCTGTCTGGTAAGAACTCAGTTATCAATAGACACAGCTGGGAAACTCTTATGTCTTTATAGATATAGTTGTGAAATCCTCATTTCTGTAGTGTTTTGTATGTTTATTTGCCTGGTCTCTGTCTGGTTCTGTGATTGTTTCTGTCTGCTGTATAATTAATTTTGCTGGATGTAAACTAAGGTGGTGGAATATAATTGGTTAGCTAATCATGTTACAATATGTTAGGATTGGTTAGGTAAATTTCAGTAGAATGATTGGCTAAGGTATAGCTGTGAATATTACTATATAAATTGGGTGCAAACAGGAAGTAAGTTAGGATTCAAAAATAAGGGAAAAGGAACTTGGATTTAAGCTTGCTGGAAGTTCACCGCAATAAACATCAAATTGTTTGCACCTTTGGACTTCGGTTATTGTTGCTCTCTGTTCATGCGAGAAGGACCAGGGAAGTGGGAGAGTGAAGGAATAAGCCCCCTAACACCATTTGCTTCAGTTAAGTATTTACTGAAGAGAAATGCGCACTTCACTGTACACAGATGATTCTTTAATGGCCCT
This sequence comes from Chelonoidis abingdonii, assembly GCF_003597395.2. Lineage (NCBI taxonomy): Eukaryota > Metazoa > Chordata > Testudines > Testudinidae > Chelonoidis > Chelonoidis abingdonii. The sequence continues at coordinate 48,311,393 of NC_133769.1, read as the reverse complement.
TTGCTTAACTGATCTATAGAGAAAATTAAATACTTGAAAACCTATGTCACAGTGCTCTTTGTATTTCTAATAAATGGCCAACTACTATGGTCAATGTTAGCCATCCAGTAAGGCCTGAATCTCTGCAAAAAGGAAGCAAGACAAGAAAACTACTAGTTTCTCTTCAATTATTTATTTGTACTGTTAATCTTCTTTGCTTCTCATCTACATGGAAATAAGCCTGAACCGCCCCTCCACACCAGCCTTCTACACAGCTAACAATCATTCTGTAGATATTTTGCTCCCAGGGTCCTCGCAGGTCCTAGTGCAACCCTCTGGAGGAGCAGCTAATGTGTACGTGCCTTTAGGATCAGGCAGAAGAACGGTCTCAAACTCACTTTTACTTATTGTTCATCTTAGTCTTGACAACACAGGCAGCAATAGTTTAGTGTGGCCACTAATCTACAGGCCCTCGTCCGTGTAGAGAAAGAATACGGGGGTGGGGTGGGGTGAAAGTGGTGGTGGAGAGCTGAGAATACTCAGTAAAGTGTGTGTGAGGGAAAGCTAAGCAAAAGGACTGCAGAGAAAGGCAACAAATGAGCTCATGGGGAGAAAATGGTCAGCAAAAAGGATACTCACTGCAATTGAATACAAGTGTAATGGAAATGTGGCTTCTATGTGCTTTGATATGGACAGAAAAGGGCATCACCATCGGCTAGTACAACAGAGAAGGTCTCCTCAGATTTTCCTGATAATAAGGTGAGAAGTAGTCTTTCAGCTTGAAGGATTCAAGGCCATTTAGGGCTATAAATATAATCCCCAACCATTGAGTTGCACGCTAAAGTGAATAGGAAGCACAAAGACTTCAGAGCAGATGTGGTGCTTGCAGTAGGTTGTCCTAACTAGAAATTAGAAATTAGGCAGTTGTAACCTGCACTAGTTGGAGCTTCCAGATGGGCTTCAACTGTAGCCTCAGGTAGAATATAATACAGTAGTGTATTCTGGGAGTAATGAAAGGAATGGATAACTGTCGGGAAACTTGCATTAGAGAAAATAGTCACAGCCTCCTGGGTAGTTACATCACGAAAGGCAATGTAAGCCACAGCTGCTACTTGAGAATCAAGGTGCAGTAATAGGTACAAATGGACCCTGAGATTACAAACAGGGTTATATGTCCAAAATTATCTGGGGTCAGTAGTAGCTGGTTCACTTTTGTCCAGTCAGTCATTGGTTGACTAATTAGGCTGCAAAATCTGTGTGTGTGAAGAAAATGAGACAAAGATGAGCCATCTGCAGATTGAAGAGCATGCCTCCCAGAAGGGCTCTTAGGCTATATCTATACTGCAGACCTTACTGCTGAGTGGCTGTGCCGCTGCAGCCACGCAATTGTAAGGTAAGCAGTGTAGCTGTTCTTTGTTGTGGGGAGAGAGCTCTCCCAGTGACAAAATAAAACCATTCCCAACAAAGAGCACTAGCTTCATCGACAGGAAAGTGGCTCCTGCCAACGAAGCACTGTGCACATTTTTGTCATTAGAACTTTTTTGTCATTCAGGGGCCTGGTTTTTTTTCACATCCCTGAGTGATAAAAGTTTTTTAATGATGAAAGTGCCAGTGTTGACAAAGCCTCAATCTCTCCTCAGTGTATTTATTTTTTTACACATGCTGAACAGGAGGGATGACAAAATGGAGTGCTGTAGAATCTTGCAGTGTATGGGCCCTTTGGAAGGATGAGTTATGTGCAAAGTGCTTCCACCTTTAAGGAGCACCATCTCTTCCTTCCACCATACATTTGCATTTTGCACAAAAACGTCTCATTTTCTCCTTTTTTGGAGGGGAAACTGTCAGGACCTGACTCAATCATCTCAGTGCTTCCTGTGCAACTGCTTGTGCTGAACAGTGCTCTGAACACATGGAAGCAAGCACAAGGCAACATTAGGAATGCACAGCAGAATTCTTTTGACCCAGTAATCATGACAGACAATGAAAGAGATGGAAAGAAGTTGAAGCCCCCACAATAAAAATATAATTTATTGCCTTTTGTGGTTTAGTTAATGGAATTTGTAATTTACAACTAAAGTTGTTTTTTTTTTAAAAAGAAATAAAAATGTAAAAGAAAAATTCTTATGAAAACAAGCAGTGTAGTTTTTGTAACATTTCTAGAGTTGCTATTCAGTGTGTTCTGAAGACTTACCAGCAGTTAGCTTTGTATTGATTGCAGTAACATTTTCTACATGTCTGGACTATATAAATACTCTCTGCTGTAGTCTTTGCTGTGAGAAAGGGCTATCTATTGTGTCAGTCATGCTCCTTGTTAGCTGTCCATCCCTACCACAGCACCTGCACAAGGACACTCTCTCTCTCTCTCTTTTCTTATGTTATGTCTTCATTTCCTTACATGTAAAATATTAACATCAACAAGTTGGATGCCTGGCCTGGAGTTTCACTTGATGTTACTTGATTCATTCTTTTTAGCATTAGATGCTACAGATCCTATGGTTAAATAAACCATCTCCTTTCATTTCTCTGTCCTGGTACACTTCTTGAACACTAATACATGGTTCGGTAGGGGGCCAGCTACCTCTTACCCTTTTGAATCACTTCCATATGTGCAAAATGCTAATGTAATATGATTAAATGGGTGGACACAGTTGTTGCTCCCTCTGCATTGTCTCATTATTGTCTCAACATGACTCTCCTCTCCTGGACATGTTTCACATGTAAATGTCAACTCTCATCAACCCTTTCTTCTTGATTCCTTAAGACAATTAGCAGCTTCATTATTTATTCAGTTGCCCTCATTTCTCCTCACTTTAAATTCATGATTGCTTTGAACTTGGTTTGATTAGCCTGGAGATCCTGAAGAATTTAAAGCTTATTTCTTCTTTTTAAATGGCAAGTTTGCTCACCAGGTGGATTTGTCTGAGTCCTCCCAGGTCCTAAATATACTGGAATGTACAGTTTCCATCCAATGGTAGCTTTAGCAAGAGCATGTACTATGAAAGGGAGAGGATTCTGCTACACACATCACCCCCCATTTAAATGAATGTTAAAGATGGGGATGTACATCAGCAGAAGGAACCCCACAATTCTAATGCAGTGGTTAATGGCTCTAGCTCTTTCCTTTTAACAGACAGCTTGTATTTCAATGCCAAAAGTAAGGCTTCATTACTGCAAATAATTGAATCATAGAAATGTAGGGCTGGCAGTGACCTCAAGAGGGCACTGAGGTAGGACCAAGTAATTTAGGCTATCCCTGACAGGTGTTTGTCCAACCTGTTCTTAAAAAAACCTTCAACGATGGGGATTCCACAGCCTCTCTGGAAGCCAGTTCTAGTGTTTAACTATCCTTACAATGAGAGTTTCTTCCTAATATATAACCTAAATCTCCCTAGTGTAGATTAAGCCAATTACTAGTCCTGCCTTCAGTGGACATAGAGAGCAAGTGTCTTCTGGACTCTCACCAATTTATCCACATTTTTCCTCAAGTGCTACACTCAAAATTGGCACAGTAGTTCAGCTGAGGCCTCACCAGTGCTCAGTAGTGGGACAGTTACTATACCTCAGAATGCTATTAGCCTTTTTCAGAGCTGCATCACACTGACTCATTCAATTTGTGAGCCACTATAACCACCAGATTCTCTTTAACTGTATTACCATGTAGCCAATTAGTCACTATTTTGTAGTGGTGCCTTTGATGTTTCCTTCCTAAGTGTACTCTTTATTGACTTTGACTTTCCTTTTGTTGATTTCAGAACAGTGTTCTAACTTGTCAAGGTGGTTTTGTACTCTAATCCTGTCCTCCAAAATGCTTCCAACCCCTCCCAGTTTGGTGTCACTTGCAAATTTTATAAGCATATTTTCTTCTCCATTAATCAAGTCATAAACAAAACTATTGAATAGTCCCAAACCCAGGACTGACCCCTACAGATACGTTCCCCCAGAGTTTGACAGTGAACAATTGATAACTACACTTTGAGTAGAATCTTTCAACCGGTTACGCCCCCATCCATCTTACCATAATTTCATCTAAGCCAGTGGTTCTCAAAGCCGGTCTGCCGCTTGTTCAGGGAAAGCTCCTGGTGGGCCGGGCCGGTTTGTTTACCTGCTGCATTCACAGGTTTGGTCAATCGCGGCTCCCACTGGCCGCAGTTTGCAACTCCAGACCAATGGGGGTTGCAGGAAGCAGCATGGGCTGAGGGATGTGCTGGCTGCCATTGTCGCAGCCCCCACTGGCCTGGAGCGGTGAACCCTGGCCAGCAGGAGCTAAGATCAGCTGAACTGCGGACGCGGCAGGTAAACAAACCGACCTGGCCTGCCAGGTGCTTTCCCCGAACAAGCGGCGGACCGGCTTTGAGAACCACTGATCTAGGCCACATTTTCCTAGTTTGCTAATGAGAATTTCATGTGGGACTATTAAATTCCTCCCTCAATATCAAGTTATCACACCTATAGCTTCCTCCCCACCTCCATCCACTAGGCCAGTAAAGCTGTCAAAGAAGGAAATTAGGTTGGTGTGGCATGATTTATTCTTCACAAATCCTTGCTGGCTATTCCTTTAACCCAATTATCCTCTAAGTGCTTATATACTGATTGATAATTTGTTCCACTCAGTATCTCTCCAGGTGTCAAAGTTAGGCTGACTGGTCTAAATCCCTGAGTTCTTTGTTCTTCTTTGTAAAGATAAATACTATGTTTGCCTTTTTCCAGTCCTCCTGGTACCTTACCCATTCATGAGTTCTCAGCGAAAATTGCTAATAGTTTCAACACCCTAGGATGAATTTCATGAGACTCTGCTGACCTGAATGTATCTAATATCTTTAACTTGTTCTTCGTCTTTGCATTCCTTCCCCTTTTTAATATTAATTGCATTGAGGATCTGGTAACTATTTACCTTTTTATTGAAGACTGAAGCAAAATGGACATTAAATACCTCAGCTTTCTTGATATCAGTTAGTTCTTCTCTGCTAAGCAGAGAATCAACACTTTCCTTTGTCTAAATACATTAGGAGTATGAGAAAAAGAATCTCTTTTTATTGCCTCTACATCTCTTTCTAAATGTAACTCATTTTTACCCTATATGCTGGTGCTATTCTCTTATATTCCTCTTCAGCAATTCATCCACTGTTTCCATTGTTTGTATGATTCCCTTTTGATTTTCAGGTCATTAAAGAACATCATTCAGTATCTGATCTGTTTACTTTCAGTTTGACAGACACATGAACCAATGTTAAATACTTATGCTGTGTAGTTCTGTTGTGAGAGCATAATATTCAATCTAATAGGAAATCTTCTGTTTTATTGCAGGAGTTGCATTTGCTAAGTAACATGAATAAACTCCTGAGGTCCTTACTCAGAAAAACTCATGTTGAAATAAAGTGGACTTCTGACTGCATAAGTACTGGTTGAAGGCTGATGTGTGACTCTAAGATCTGGCCCAGGCTTACTAGATATCTGGGTATGAGAAATATTTAAAATGTAGGACTAAATCCTGCTCCCACTGTAGTCAAGTTGAAAACTCCTATTGACTACAGTGATACAGATTGAACCATTATTCCCATTGTTCAAAGCCAGACAAGAACAATTTAAAAACCCTAAACAGAAGAAATTAACATTCATTCTGTTTCAATTTCTCAGATCAAATTAATTTTATTTCATTTTGGTTTTGTTTATTCTAGTTTCTGAGCCCTAAATCTCTTTATTAGAGACCTGAAATGTTATCATCCTAGATGTCCTCTTTAGTCTGATGAAGTATCACCATATTGCAGCACTATAAATTGTAGTAATTAAAATTGGAAAGTAATGTCTTATAAAAGATTGAATCCCAGGTTAAAAGCTGCTCCAACACACTTCGGACAAGTCAACATGTACTCATACTTCATGACAAGTTGCAATGTAAATCCACAGTGCTCCACTGACCTGTGCACTAAGTGCCTGTGAGGACCCTGGTGATGCACACTAAAAGTTCCTAGTTTACTTTGACATACAGCTGTTTGAATCAGCAGTACACCTGCACTGTAGATTTTGCCATGCAGTAAGCGTACATAGACATGCCCTTGTTTGAATTCATGAACATGCAATGAGAAAAATAGGAGACATACGTACTATTGCTTCTGCTGCTGTAACAACCAAAACACTGAATATTCAAGTTCAATCTGAGACAATACTCCTAGTGGTTTCTTTTTATTTTATTCTTATGAAGTATTAGATAAATAATGTGAATGACAACACAAATCAGCTATTCCATTTCAGTAGGTCACATCACAGCACGATACACACAATTTTAATCCAGGGGATTCTTTTAAATGTATAGTATAGCAAACTGTGCTATTGTTTGAGAGAGATATGTATAAATCTGGGATCTTGATTTTTTTTAAAGCTGGGAATTTAGTTATTTAAAAGGAAGCCCATTTTAAAAGGTTTAATTTAGTTATACTGACATTCTATAACAAGTAAACTGCATTTCGCAGTCACAAATTTTAGTTACAATGAATCAGTGTACTCTAAATAATTGTTTTTTTTATAAAAAGGAAAGAAAAAAAAAAAGAATCTACTCTGGGACCCATTCAGTGCTCAGAGGTCTTATTCTAGCTCACATTGCCAGGTGTTTTGTTAGACACAACCAGCCTATCCTTCTGTATCAGTGATTGCCAGAGGCACTGTTTGCACTTGAGTGGCTTGATTCCGAAGTAAGCTGTAAAACAAAGTTGAGAAGTTCACTCCCATAAATTATAAGCAAGACTTTACCACCTGGTGGGTCTTTTCTGGGTTGCCCCTGGGGATTTAAGAAACCTGCCTCAGACAGGTAGTTAGGGGAAGGTGGAATTTCTAAAATGTAATTTAAAATCAGGTCTCCAGGTTATCCAACGCTCTGAGCACCTTTTCCTAATAGGATATAGGTTATCTTATACAGCGATCCCTGGCCTACTGTTGTTAGTTACTATTTTAATTTCATGGTGTGAGACTCTGTATCTTGGGGGAATGCCATGTTCATCCTTATAATATGATTGTGTGGTATCCAATGCAAAGTTTGTCATGTCGGGTGTCTTTGGAAGGCTCATGATGCACTGAGCATTGTTATAGTAATGTTATAGATTGTAATTTCATGTATGTAGTGATGAGGCTGAAAATGTGTCCTCGTGGCTTAAAACAAGCTCAGGCAAAACTCTCCAGGAACAGAGGGGCAGTTCACACCTCATCAGGGCATGTATGGGATAAACCCAGCCCAGCCTCACAGGAACAAAGGACACTGGCTTAGGCAGCAACAAAGGATCTGCTGGACTCTTGAGTGAGTCACCCCCCTTCCCTTGGTCAGTTTGGGACTACGATGAGGTATTGCTCATCTGACCCTGAAGGGTGGGAGTGGGGGCAAAACCAAGATGGAAGAAAAACATGATAAAAGGGAAAGATGTTTGCTATGCTCTTCCGCTCTCTTCCACTTCCATCCACAGACACCACCACCAAGCGACTGAAGCGCTCATCAAAGGGGAGAGCCCGGATGAAGGGTAACCAGCCAGCCTGTGGTGAGAAGCATCTAAGTTTGTAAGGGCACTGAGGCCTGGTCTACACTACGCGTTTATACTGATTTTAGCAGTTAAATCGATTTAACGCTGCACCAGTCCACACAACGAGGCCCTTTATATCGATATAAAGGGCTCTTTAAACCGGTTTCTGTACTCCTCCCTGACAAGAGGAGTAGTGCTGAAATCGGTATTACCATATCGGATTAGGGTTATTGTGGCCGCAAATCGATGGTATTGGCCTCCAGGCGGTATCCCACAGTGCACCACTGTGACCGCCCTGGAAAGCAATCTGAACTCAAATGCACTGGCCAGTAGAACAGGAAAAGCCCGCAACTTTTGAATTGCATTTCCTGTTTGCCCATCAATGAGTCTGATCAGCACGGGTTGCCATGCAGTCAAATCCATAAGAGCTCCAGCATGAACCGTACGGGAGATATCTGGATCTGATCTCTGTATGGGGAGACAAATCTTTCTACAGAGCTCGCGTTATAGAAGACGAAATGCCAAAGCATTTGAAAAAATCTCCAGGCTATGATCAAGAGTCACAGCACGGTGCTGTGTGACAGCGTAACGGAAAGCCAAAAGAATCAAAATGGACGCTCATGGAGGAAGAGGGGGACTGAGGACTCCAGCTATCACCACAGCCCCCGCAGTCTCTGAAAAGCATTGCATTCTTGGCTGAGCTCCCAATGCTGTAGGGTCAAACACATTGTCCGGGGTGGTTCAGATTATCTCGTCAATTTACTTCCTCCCCCCGCCCGCATGAAAGAAGAGGAAAAAAAAAATAGTTTCTTGACTTTTTTCAATGTCACCATATGTCTACTTGCATGCTGCTGGTAGACACTGGTGCCTGTGGCACTGAACAACAGCATCCTCTCCCTCCCTTCCCCGGTGAGACAGTACCAAAGCAGTAGGACTGGTAGCCTCTTTGTTATCATCCCCGTGAGTGCTCCTGGCTGGCGTCAGATGAGGTCGGCCGGGGCACTCTATGGAATATGGAATGATTCCGCTTATTCCTGGCGATGGTACAGAACGACTGGAAAATCATCCTCATCATAGCAATTGGGGCTGAACTCCATCAGCCTCCCCTTTCAGTGTCTAAAGAAAAGATTCTGTACTGCCTGGACTATCATTAGCAGCGGATGCTGGGCTCTCTCCCCTCCACCGTTAATGTCCTCCTGGACTATCATAGCAGTGGAGGTGCCTCCCCACCATTTATCTCTACTAACAAGTCAGTGTTTTCTTATTCCTGCATCTTTTTACTTCATCACACAAATGGGGGGACCTGCACGGTAGCCCAGAAGGGTGGGGGAGGAGGAAGAACGGGTGGGTTGTTGCAGGGGCACCCCTAGAATGGCATGCAGTCTCATCATTCTGTGGGATCTGAACACGGACGGCTGTGATTCTCTGGTTCTCTAGGACACTGGTTCTCAGTAGTACACCTTGCCCATATTCTAGGCAGGACTGGACTCTATTTTTAGATACAACATAAGAAGGAAGGCCCGGGGGGTCATTCCCATTTTGTCTTTGCGCCCCCGGCCGACCTCAGCCAAGGTTTCAGCCAGGAAGCACCCATGACAGCAGCAGATGGTACAGAACGATTGAATAACCGTCATCTCATCACCAATTTACAAATGGCAAGCAGGTGGTACAGAACGAACGGTAAACCGTTTGTGCTACCCTTGCCAAAGGCAATGAAGCTGCTGTGTAGCGCTTGCAGTACTCCTCTGTCATGCAGCATCCAGTACACATACAGTGACAGTGACAAAAGGTGAAATGGGCTCCATAGTTGCCATACTATGGCGTCTGCCAGGGCAATCCAGGGAAAGGCGCGAATATGATTGTCTGCCATTGCTTTCAGGGAGGAAGGAATGGGTGATGACATTTACCCAGAATCACCCGCGACACTGTTCTTGCACCATCAGGCATTGGGATCTCAACCCAGAATTCCAATGGGCGGGGGAGACTGCGGGAACTATGGGATAGCTATGGGATAGCTACCCACAGTGCAACGCTCTGGAAATTGACGTTAGCCTTGGTACATGGACGCACACCACCGAATTATTGTGCTTTATGTGGCTGCGTGCACTCAACTTTATACAATCTGTTTTACAAAACCGGTTTATGTAAAATCAGAAAAATCCTGTAGTGTAGACATACCCTGAAAGTGTTAAGATCAGCTTAGAATGCGTTTTGCTTTTATTTCATTTGATCAAATCTGACTTTTTGTACTTTGACTTATAATCACTTAAAATCTCTTTTGTCATTAATAAATTTGTTTGTTTATTCTACCTGAAGCAGTGCATTTAGTTTGAAGCATGTCAGAGACTCCCCTTGGGATAATAAGTCTGGTACATATCAATTTCTTGGTTAAATTGATGAACTTGTATAAGCTTGCAGCATCCAGCGGGCATAACTGGACACTACATGATGAAGGTTTCTAGGGTTGCTTCTGGGGCTGGAGATATTGACTAGTGTCATTTGGTTGCACAATGCAAGCAGCGGCTGGCCAAAAGTGCTCACTCACATAGCTGGGAGCAGCTTACATGCCAGAGGCTGTGCGTAAACATCCCGGGAATGGGGGTTCTCACAGCAGAGCAGGGTAAGGCTGGCTCCCAGAGCCAAGGATTGGAATGGCCTAGCAGATCACTGGTCCAAATAACATCAGGGGAATGTCACACATGGGTTCAATAATGTTTAGCTAGGGGTTGCCTGAAGATTATCATCAGGTAACAAATAAAGTTCCATTTAATGTATTTGCTTGCTCATGAAACAGAGAAGCCCAATGCAGAATTCCTGCTGATTTTGATGGTTGCCAGTTAGGGCCTCCACCACCATTTCAGAGAATATTGGGAGAAGAGGATTCTGATATTAATCTAATGTGGAATTTCCACCAGTCTCTGCTTTTGAGATCATGGATGGAAAACAGCTATCAAAATGTTACTGTTCACAGTTACTAATGTGTGGAACATCACATTTTCCTTTTGCCTTAGGTTGGAAATACAGGTTCTGTCTGTAAAATGTCTTCTGTGCTCTTTAAAGATTTGTAATTTATGTACAAAGTTTCTGCTTCTCAGAAACATTGAGGTAGATGCTTTACAGAAGCACGTCAATTTCAACAGAATTTTGTTTAGGAGGAAAACTTGAGGAAAACTTACAGCAGTGCTAAAATGTCTTGTTTCAACATTTTTTAGAACAAAACTTCCTGTGGATTTTTGTTTTTGTTTCAAAATGACTCTTCTCACAGTGTTTTAGGCTGTCCACATGAATTTGCTAAACCACTGCATCACTCAGACATACACCTTTCACATATTGCAGCTCTTCATGGTCTTGTGGGACTTCCAGTTTTAAAACGTGAAAGCTGAGATTCTGAGGTAATCACCTGACTCCAGGAGCTGGACCCTATGCTGGAGCTGTAGTGCCTCTGGCCTAATCCATCTGTGCAACCCCTCAAGTCCCGTTGGATTTGGATGGACCAGTGGCCCTTCCCATTAGAAAATAGAAGATGTTGGAAGCAGCCCAACTGCAGTACTCTTTAGGATGAATGCAAAAAGCAGTGGGAGGAGATAAAGCTGTTGGCTCTTCCCTGAAAGATGACAATAGGAAGTATACAGTTTGGATCTTGGTGAGCAGTGGCAGAGAGAGGAAGAAAATAGAGAATGGGGGACTTTGCAAAGAAAGGTGCAAGATGCTCCACTGGAAATTCACACTACTGGAATAGCAAAGTTCAGCTTGTAAATGATGCCACCAGTCACACCCTGCAAAGTTCACACCGCTTTACTCCTGAATACTATAGGTTATAGCTCTAACTGCTTAATACCAATTCTTCCTTTTCAAATGTATTGATAACTCCCATGGTAATGGTGCAATGACCACGTCAGCTGTAATGCTGTTAATTGTTGTTGACCAAAGCTTGTAAATTAAAAAGCTTTGAGTTCTACAGCTTGTATCAGTAGCAATATGAATTAACATGGTAGCTAATTAAACCACAGTACTTCAGCATGGTACTGAGTAGCAGATTCATTACCAGATTCTTAACTAAGACTTTGGATAATCCTCACTAAACACATGAGGAAACAAATATAACTGCACCACAATTTTTTTTTTATTGCCACCACTCTGACATTAGCATCTATTGAAATTTATGGAGACAATTTTAATAGGCCACCAGATGTCAGTATGACCTTTTGTAATGTAAAGTAATATAATTAACTCACTTCCCACCGAGCACAGCTGGGGAGTTTGTACATACCACCCAGGGTTTTACGAAAGTCCTATTTTCTGTGAATGAACATATTATCCATTGTTAAATGCATCCTCCAGCTGCCAGCAAGACTTCCAATTTATGCAGAAGGCAGGGCAGAGAATAAGGCTACGTCTACACTTAAGGCAGCGTGTAGAGTACAATGGAAGGCAGGCTGCATCCCATACTTGTCACTGAAGTGTGTTGCAACACACTGCTGTGAAAGGCTCTGGCAGGGAGAAGGCAGTGGGGAAATTATGAAATTCTCATTCACTCATTTCCGAAGCTGGGATTTAAAGTAAAATATTTGCTATCTCAAGCTCTGCAATGAAGTCATGAGAGGAGGCCACACTGCTAGAGTTCCAGTATGTAGCAAGCTGTGACATAAGTTGGTTGTACGATAACCTCAGTCTCTTTCTCCCAGTCAGGAAGTGGGAAGTAGTACACTTGAAGCCATAATGCCTTGTGTTGAGATGCCATAATCACTTGCTGACTCTGGCCAAAGAAGGACACATAAAAATAAAGTCTAGAATCAGCAGAAGGGATGTCGGGGAGTTAGTAGGTGGCACTCTTTTAGCAAAGTCATTATTAAACTGGTCACATTTTTATATTAAGTTTCCATTTATGTGTGGCTTGTAAGTTAGAGATGTTATAAGCATGGTGTTGACATGAGTAGTGCATGTTTTAGATGATGATAAGCACGTCATTAGGAGTTTATAGGTGGTTATAAGCTGTGGTTAAAAGCAACCCATTGATCTGTTGGAATCTATAACAATTGATTAACCATTTATTAAAACATCTATTAATAATGTTTTAACCCTCCATAACACACTTATAAATGGAACCTTAATAAAGTATAACCATTAAACCACATTCCTTAGAATGTAATTAGGAAGAACATAAGAACATAAGAATGGCCATACTGGGTCAGACCAAAGGTCCATCCAGCCAAGTAGCCTGTCTACTGACAGTGACCAGTGCCAGGTGTCCCAGAGGAAGTGAACCTAACAGGTAATGATCAAGTGCTCTCTCTTCTGCCATTCAGTTCCATCCTCTGACAAACAGAGACTAGGGACACCATTCCTTACCCATCCTGACTAATAGCCATTAATGGACCTAACCTTCATGAATTTATCTAGTTCTATTTTAAACCTTGTTATGGTGCTAGCCTTCACAATCTCCTCAGGCAAGGAGTTCCACAGGTTGACTGTGCACTGTGTGAAGAACTTCCTTTTATTTGTTTTAAACCTGTTGCCCATTAATTTCATTTGGTGGCCCCTAGTTCTAATATTATGAGACCAACTAAATAACTTTTCCTTATTCACTTTCTCCACACCACTCATGATTTTATATACCACTATCATATTCCCCCTTAATCTCCTCTTTTCCAAGCTGAAGAGTCCTGGCCTCTTTAATCTCTCCTCATATGGGACCCGTTCCAACCCCTTAATCATTTTAGTTGCCCTTCTTTGATCCTTTTCTAATGCCAGAACATCTTTTTTGAGATGAGGAGACCACATCTGTACGCAGTATTCAAGATGTGGGCATACCATGGATTTATATAAGGGCAATAAGATATTCTCCATTTTATTCTCTATCCCTTTTTTAATGATTCCTAACATCTTGTTTGCTTTTTTGACCGCCTCTTCACAGTGTATGGACATCTTCAGCGAACTATCCACGATGACTCCAAGATCTCTTTCCTGATTAGTTGTAGCTAAGTTAGCCCCCATCATAGTTTATGTATAGCTGAGGTTACTTTTTCCAATGTGCATTACTTTGCATTTATGTAAAGGCAATGCACTGCCCTTATTTAAATGAGGGGTCACATTTTCAAAAGATCTAAAGTGACTTAGGAGTGTCAGGAGACTCAGTTATAACAATTTATACTTGCTGTGGATGTGCTCCTGAATCCCATTGAAACTGAGGTCCTGAACACTGGTTAAAAAACCCACTGTTTCCACAAGAAGTTGGTTAAAAAGCATTCCTCAAGTTCCAGTGCAGAACTATATTATCCTATCAACACTTCCTCTCTTCTCCACCCACAATATATCTTGACTGGATACAGTATCCTTCACACTTTGTTGTCTTCATTAGGAACTGAGGATTCTTTACATAGGACTGTGCCAATTTTGACTAATATTAGTTAATGACCGTACAGCATTTTCAAAACACAGTACACTATATATAGGTGCTAAGTACACATATAAGTACACTATATATAGGTGCTAAGCATTCATTTTCATGGAGACGCAGTAGCTTCTCCACTAGAGCTGTTCAGAGAGTGAAAGTACCATTTTATGAAGGATTTCAAGATCTTGAAACTGGGTTTTGTTCCAAATCAGAATAAAACCTGAACACTGCAAAATTCCCTGTGAAGGAAAATGTAAAGTCATTTTGGTTTTGTTTCCTATTTTGGGCACTGGCCTCTCTATTGGGATTTTCAAAAACATTCAGAGACATGGTGTTTTTTGTTGTTGTTGTTGTTTTTTGTATGTGTGTCTCCTTGGTCAGAATCTGTCTAGTTTGTGGAACATGATGGTATCTCTACATGAGATGTTATGGCTGCAAGTGTAGTACTTCCTACCTCTGACTGAGAGACATCTGCTACATACCAGAATGCTATTTTATTACAAAATCTTGCAATTTTTGATGTTTTACTTTAAATCCCAGCTGCGGGAGACAAGTGAATATGAGAATCTGTTTTCATTCTTTTAAAAAAAGTAAGTTTCTAGCATTCCTGGTTTCAGAAAAAGACTTGAAAATGTGATCAAGTGCACCCAGATGACTCAAAACCCGGAAGCAAATAACTCCAAAAGCATTATCTTTGGCTCAAAAATATAAAATATTAATCTTATGATTTTTGGGGAACTGACCTACAACATCTTGTTTTGTGTCAACAAAATTGAAATGTTTCATTTTGACTTTTGTATTATAATATTTAATACAAATTTTGAAATGAAGAGCCATTCAAAACAAAAGAACAAAAAGTTGTGTTCCAAAAATGTTGAAACGGGACATTTCAACATCACTGGAACTCCCTTTCTCTTAATTTTTTTCCTAAACAACATTCTGGCACAATGGACTTGGTTTCATGAAGCATTTCATTTGATTGAACTGCATATTCCAATTAAGTTTTTCCAACCAGCTCTATTCTCCACAGCAGAGGTTCCCAAACTTTTCTTATTGCGTACCTCCTTCCAGATATACCAGCTGCCCATGTACTCCTATCAAAATACAGATTTTATATGTAATGCTTTAATGTCCAAGCATTGTACAAATTATAATACACAATCACAAAGACTTTAGCAAACTCAGGGAGCTGGTATGTAAGATCCCATGGGATGCAAGTCTAAGGGGAAAAACAATTGAAGACAGTTGGCAGTTTTTCAAAGAGACATTATTAAGGGCACAAAAGCAAACTATCCCACTGCGTAGGAAAGACAGGAAGCATGAGAAGAGACTACCCTGGCTTAACCAGGAGATCTTCAATGATCTAAAAATTTAAAAAAAATCCTACAAAAAGTGGAAACTAGGTCAAATTGCAAAGGATGAATATAAACAACTAACACAAGTATGTAGGGACAAAATTAGAAAGGCCAAGGCACAAAATGAGATCAAAGTAGCTAGAGACATAAAGGGTAACAAGAAAACTTTCTAGAAATATATAAGAAGACAGAGGAAGACCAAGGACAAGGTAGGCCCATTACTCAGTGGGGGGGGGAAGAAAGACAATAATAAGAAAATGTGGAAATGGCAGAGGTGCTTAATATCTTTGTTTCGGTTTTCATCAAGAACACTGGTGGTGACTGGACATCTAACATAGTTAATATCAGTGAAAATGAGGTAGGATCAGAAGAGGCTAAAATAGGGAAAGAACAAGTTAAAAATTACTTAGACAAATTAGATGTCTTCAAGTCACCAGGGCCTAATGAAATGTATCCTAGAATACTCAAGGAGCTGACTGAGGAGATATCTGAGCCATTAGCAATTATCTTTGAAAAGTCATAGAAGACTGGAGAGATTCCAGAAGACTGGCACTATATTTGCCCTTTCCCAATCTATAAAAAGGGAAATAAGGAGAACCAAGGGAATTAACTTCTGTACCCAGAAAGGTAGTGGAGCAAATAATAAAACAATCAATGTGCAAACATCTAGAAAATAATAAGGTGATAAGTAACAGTATGGATTTGACAAGAACAAATCATGTTAAACCAACCTGATAGCTTTCTTTGACAGGATAACAAGCCTTGTGGATGGGGGGAAGTGGTAGCCATGGTATATCTTGACATTAGTAAAGTTTTTGATACTGTCTTGCATGCCTTCTCATAAACAAACTGGGGAAATGAAACCTAGATGGAGATACTATAAGGTGGGTGAAAAACTGGTTGGAAAACCATTCCCAGAGAGTAGTTATCAGTGGTTCACAGTCATGTTGGAAGGACATAATGAATGGGGTCCCACAGAGATCAGTTCTGGTTCTGGTTCTGTTCAATATCTTCACCAATGATTTCGATAATGGCATAGAGAGTACACTTATAAAGTTTGAGAATGATACCAAGCTGAGAGGAGTTGCAAGTGCTTTGAAGGATAGGATTAAAATTCAAAATGATCTAGACAAACTGGAGAAATGCTCTGAAGTAAATAGGATGAAATTCTATAAGGACAAATGCAAAATACTCTACTTAGAAGGGAACAATCAGTTGCACACATACAAAATGGGAAATGACTGTCTAGGAAGGAGTACTGCGGAAAGGGATCTGGTGGTCATAGTGGACCACAAGCTAAATATGAGTCAACAGTGTAACGCTGTTGCAAAAAAAGTGAACATCATTCTGGGATGTATTAGCAGGAGTGTTGTAAGTAAGACACGAGAAATAATCCTTCTGCATTACTCCACAGCTGATTAGGCCTTAACTGGAGTATTGTGTCCAGTTCTGGGCACTACATTTCAGGAAGGATGTGGATAAATTGGAGAGACTCAAGAGAAGAGCGTCAAAAGGATTAAAGGACTAGTAACATGACCTATGAGAGAAGATTGAAAAAAATGAAAAGGGATGACTGAGGGGGAACACAACAGTTTTTAAGTGCATAAAAGGTTGTTACAAGAAGGAGGGAGAAAATTGTTTTTCTTAAACTCTGATTATAGGACAAGAAACAATGGGCTTAAATTTCAACAAGGGTGGTTTAGGTTGGACATTAGGAAAAAATTCCTAACTGTTAAGATGGTTAAGCACCTAAATTGCCTAGGGAGCTGGAGATTTTTAAGAGCAAGTCAGACAAACACCTGTCAGGGATGGTCTAGATTAGTGGTTCTCAAAACTGGTCCACCTCTTGTTCAGGCAAAGCCCTTGGCAGGCCAGGCCGGTTTGTTTACCTGCTGCGTCTGCAGGTTCGGCTGATTGCAGCTCCCACTGGCCGTGGTTCACGTCCACAGGTTCGGCCCGCACCGCTTCCTGCACCCCCATTGGCCTGGAGCAGCAAACCACAGCCAGTGGGAGCTGCAATTGGCCGAACTTGCGGATGTGGCAGGTAAACAAACCAGCCTGGCCCATCAGGGGCTTTCACTGAACAAGCGGCAGACTGGCTTTGAGGACCACTGGTCTAGATAATACTTAATCCTGCCATGAGAGCAGGGGACTGATCTAGATGATCTCTCGAGGTTCCTTTCAGTCCTATGATTCAAATATATAGGATTATAATAATACAAATAATTTATGGCTTTAACTTTAATGTATGCTTACTTTTGACCAACTTAAACAATGGCTGAATAGTACTAGTCACCACTGATGTGAAGAGTGAGGTTGTTCAAGCAAACCAAACATAATTTTTGGAGTGATAGGTGTCAAAATCTTGACAGCTCTGTCTGACAATTCTGGCAACTCTGCTCGCATTTGGATCCAAAACTCAATCAACTGCTTTTGTTGGAATTCGGTCTTGAGTCTGCCATCATCTGAGACATCCAGAAGATTCTCTTGTTTTTTTTATTGACAAGTCTTGTGGCGTGGGTACTGCAGAAAAACTTGTGGAAGGATATGGACCCATATGTTTTTGTTTCCCATTGATGGGAAAGTGCTCACGTAATTAATTGCCTCACCAGTTCAGTGAGATGTTGCTTGATGTCACCTTTAACACTGTCCTGCAACTGTCGTTCATTTGTTGTCAGGAGTTCATGCATGTTTTGGAAAATGTCATGTTTTCCTTCACATAGTGAGCCCAGGATTCCAGCTTTTTTATCATTGACTCAGTTTTGTCTTGGACATTGATGATGGTTGCATTCAGCCCTTGAAGTTCTGGATTTTGCTCATTCAGGGGAGAGAATATATCTGACAAGTAGCCCAGCCATGACAGCCAGGCTGTGTCATGCGATAGTGAGTGGGAATGGGTGGTCTGTAAAGAATACTGTGATTTTGGAGTGAAGTTCAAAGACGTGTGCCAAGCCCTTGCCCTGTGACAGCCATTGAACCTCCATGTGGAGCAATAGATTGACATGCTTGCTTCCCATTTCATTACATACAGCAAAAAGATTCTAGAATTCACAGAATGAGCTTTTATAAAGTTTACTATCCTCACTGCATTGTTCAGCATCTCCACGTTGATAGGCATGCTATTGTCATCAAGTGCTTCCCTATGCATACTGCACTGCATCCACATCGCATTGGGAGTAACTACTCTGATACATGTCACTACTCCACTATGCCTACCAGTCACTGGCTCCATCAATGCGGATGCCAATACATCATGACCAGATGATATGTTGATTTATGAAACTGTCAAGCAACTGGAAAATCTCCTCTGCTGTTCTCATATGCAGTGACTGGCAAACTGAAATATCCTCCTGTATTGCACCTTCATAAATGTACCACATGTACACCAGAAAGTGAGCTAAGCCTGCTACATCTGTAGATTCATCAAGCTGCAGAGCAAAGTACTGGCTGCTAGTGATACGGTTCACTAACTGAGTTAGGACGTCATTGGCCATGTCATCAATTCGATGTGACACTGTTTTGATAATGGCACTAACTGAATTAATTTTTGGGTCTTCTCTCCAAGCATAGTGCTGACCATGTCTGCAGGCGCAGGTAGTATTAGTTCCTCTTTTATGGTGTGAAGTTTTCTGACTTCACAACTGTATAACTCACTAAGTTTATGCTTTAAAGGCCTTAATATTACCTTCATCAGCAGCACACAAAACTTTCTTGCTCACCATTAGCTGTGCCTGTGTCTACTTGAAAAACTCTGTCCTTGTGGTGTTCATGTTTAGTTTCCCAAGTGTTTGCATAGGAGATATATTTTTGTGCTATTATTTGACAGGACTTCACTATGTAGTACACACTGCGACTGAGGGTATTCATTGACTCCAGTCCAAGTGAATCCCATTTTGATATACTTTTTTGTCATATTTAAGTCTTTTATATAGATCCTGTTTTATCCCTGGTGTCAACGTTTCGCTTCTCAGGCTGAGATCCGCATGCTGAGTCAGTACAGTAGAACCTCAGAGTTACAAACTCCAGAGTTATGAACTGACCAGTCAATCACACACACCATTTGGAACCAGAAGTACACCATCAGGCAGAAACAGAGACCAAAATAATAATAATAGTAATAATACTAATAATTAATAATACAGTACAGTATTGTGTTAAACATAAATTACTAAAAAAGGGAAAGCAGCATTTTTCTTCTGCATAGTAAAGTTTAAAAGCTGTATTAAGTCAATGTTCACACCTTGCTTCACACTTTTTTTGACTGGAATGCGAAAGGGAAACAGAGTTATATCCATAGTGCACTCAGAGTTTGCTTCCTTTAGTAGTTTGTGTTGATGCCCTGCTCTGCAATAGCTTTCAGCACTGCATTGATCTCTACGCTGTCGAACGCTTTTTCATAGTCAATGAAGGCAATGCATAAAGGGAATTTGTATTCCTTTGTGCGCTCCAATAGGTGGTTTATAGTGAAGATATGGTCCAATGTACTGAAATTCCTTTGAAAACCTGCCTTCTCTCTCGGCTGCTGCCTGTCCAGATTTGGTGAGAGTCGATTTGTTTTTATTTTGGTAAATAGCTTGTAGACATATGAGAGCAGGCATATTGGATGATAATTCTTTCGATCTTTGCGATTGCTTGTTTTGTACGGCAAAATGGTATTTGACGGTATTTTCTACATTTCCAAGTAATGGCTAAACCTCCGCACAAGGGTTTTCCAGAGGTCATGGCCTCCAGCTCTCATCATTTCAGTTGTCAGTCCATCTTTTCCTGGAGCTTTTCCTTCCTTCATTTGGTAAATTGCATGTCAAACTTTGCTGACGAGGACCAGGAATATGCACTCATTGGTCTGTTGAAGTGTTGGTAGTGGGACATTTATTTGAGACACAAACAGCTTCGTGTAGAAATCTTTGCAAACAGCTTCCATCCCTGTTCTGTCACTTACTACTTTTCCATCCCTGTTCTTCAGCGCCATTATTGTCGACCTGTATCGCATCAATTCCTGTTTGCATTTTTGAGGCCTCTGCAATCTTCAGCCATCTTTAAAAGCCTTTCATTTCAGTACTTCTTGAAGTCCTCCCTTTAGTCGTCGTCTTATCAGCTTGCAGAGGAGGAGTACTCAAGTTTGTCGCCATAATTTCACTTCATATTCTTCCGTTTCTGTAGAAAATTCCTTGTTTCCACCAAGATTCTTCCCTTCACTCTTTTTGATTTTTCTTTTTTGGCTAATTTCACACATTGTTTCAACTTATCTGCAAAGTTTTTCTAGTCCTCATCACAGTTATCTATGAGACTCCAGGCTTCCTTGGAAATGTTCGCTTTCAGGATTGCCTTGTCGAATGTTTTCGGCTGCTGTCTCTGATTTGGCATCTGCAGTGCTTTCTTCTCCATCTTTACGTTGAAGTTAAGTGTCGCTCTCAGCAAGCGATGGTCACTACCAGTGTTGAATTATGGCACTACTGAGATGTCTTGCATGATGGGCTGCTTGTCAATCGATCTCATTCTTGTTCTTCACATTGGGCATGATCTATGTCCACCTTCTTTTAGCGTTTTTCTTAAACCAGGTGTTGCCAATGAACATTTCTTTTGTCTCTTCCAGAGTTGCCAGTCGCTGTCCTCATGAATTCTGTTTGCTGATGCCACACCTTCCAATGAACTTTTTGCCTTCTTTCCCTCTTCCAAACTTGGCATTAAAGTCTCCCACCACAATCGTATATGTGAATTTTTGAGTGACAGTTTCCTCAAGCTCCTGATAGAATTCTTCTACATCATCATCTTCACTTGTGCTTGTGGAAGCCTAGATCTGGATAATCTTGAGTGTACTATTCTTGTTCAGTTGGAGGTACAGCACTCTGATGTGTGATGACTTGAACTTGCAGGAGATGATTTTTAAAGACCATTCCTTGTTGATGATAAAACCAATTCCTCCAACAGTTCTGGTGCCTTCTCCTTTTCCCAGGATGATGGTGCTTCTGTCTCTCCACTTCATTTCCATTTCCTTTCTTTGTCATGTTTTGTAGAGACCAAGGACATCACAGGCTCTCCTGGCCCTTTTGTCCATTAGATGGGTGATCGAGTAGTCCCTTCTCAGTGTCTTGCATTGTAGGTACACACTGAGAGGGCAGTCCTTTTTCTGGCTCCTGAGATTCTTAGCAACCTCTCGTTGACTGAACTCCACACTGCCGCAGAATGGATCAAGGGTCATGCAAGGAACTGGGGCCCATTTATTCGTGTTATTTTAGCCATTTCTTCATCCACACACTGGCTATGATGTCAATGGCGCATTTGCTTCCTCAACTTAGCTAGCACCAACCTCAAGAAGGAGGACAACTGTTCCCTCCCTGGGTTGGTCTCTTCAGTGTCACTAGGCAGGACAAAGAATGTGTTGCCTATGAGATCTTTTTTTTTTCAGACTTCTGAACACATTTGGTTATTTCCCCATATTCTGTATTGCTCGATTCTAGTTATACACCTTGATCACAGTAATCAGGAGAAAGTTCCATGTGAGATGGGCATATATATATATATATGGTATGGAAGGAATTTAATTTGTAAATAGAAATCAAATCTACCTGAGACTGAAGCTGGCAGAGCTTCTGCACAGGAGGTGAGAGGATGAAATGAGGCTTAGCTGGGGCCAACCTTCCCCTGTAGTACCCCTTGAACACAGAACTCTGCAGAGTAGGACCCCCACCCTACTCGCGGCTGGTATCCATGTGGTGTCCCTCCCTTCCCCTCAGTCTTATAAAGGAGGAGCCAGACACTGACTGAAGCTGGCAGAGCAGGTGCAGAAAGCATTTTTGAACTGGGATTGAAGGATACAGACTGCTTTTTGCAGTATTCTCTCCCATGTGCTGACTGGCTGTTTGATCAACCTCTTCCACCCTCTCAACCCCAGTCTCCAAGCCCTCCTGCCCTTTCCTTCAGTCTCCTCTTCTCTCCTGCCTTTCTCTCTTGCCACCTAGCTCATTTTCTCCTAACTTGACTCCCCCAAAAGGATTTAAATAAAACAAAAGCAAAAAAAAAAACAAAACCCCTGTGGCACAAACATGACATTTCCAGTCATGGTGTTGTTCACTATGCACTGTTCTCCTATCTTTTGTCTGTCTTGTCGATTTTGATCGTTTGCTCCTGGGGGTGCATGGTCCTGTCCTTTGTTGGCCCTCAACACAGTACTGCAATAAATATGAGAAAATAATAATGTTACCTAATATATTCATTCTTGTATCCACATGTATTTAATATCTGTCTGTAAAGTAAAACTTAAACTTTGAATTGTCCATTAATGGTTCTGAATATGGAATCTGATACGTTTGAATTGGTGAGTGCCTTAAGCTGGTGTAATATATCCCAGGATGTACTGAATAAAAGATTTTCTCAAGGGTACTGGTAACTGTGCAAGGTATGGTAATATTAGTCTGCAATGCACCAAATGGAGTTAAGTCATTTTCTGTGCTGAGAGAGCCATTTTACAGTTAGGCAAATGTGAAAGGCTAAGCAATATAGGTCCAAATCTTGGAGACCCATTCCCTCTTGTTAGTTTGCTGTGGTAGAAGCTTACCTGTCTTTGGTCCCCTGCAACCCTCCCAAACAAAACTCAAAATGCTTTTATTTAAGCATTTCAAGGTAGCAGGAGAAAATATCATAGGTAACATTCTCGTTAAGTATGTTTATTTCCTATGTTCATATTTGTACTTTCAGTGCAGCTCAATAGATAGGGGTTGTTCAAATTCTTTTCATAATTTAAAAAGATCATCTCAAATAACATCACACAATTTTACTTCTTGCTACATGATTTCTGTCCATGTTGGATGGAAAAATGTTGGCACTGAGTGGAAGCTGGTCTTTTTTGGTATGTCTATTATATTGAATGTGGTCCAATTAACTTTAAGTAAATGTCCAAAATTTCATTATTAGATTAAAAAGTAGAGGAATAGATGTAGACTGCTTCTAACATATCACTATACTATCCAAATACATATTTATTTATAGCACTATAAATGAGTAGAATTAGGCCCAATGTATATGTTCTTAAACTATGTTAGATTCAATTTTAGGAACAATGAAAATTATACTGAGAATCACTATGAAATTGATATGTCATATTTATGCAGTCCCACAGTGCTCTTAATATCCCTGGACTGGGCAAAGATTATTCACTGAAGAGTCATTTGGTTAAGCAAAAATGCTGAATGCTGAAAGTCTCTGCGTGGTCCTACCTCCATTAATTTTTGAAATTGTACTATTTGCCTATACAAAAAAAAAACCAACAAAAATGTTATATTTTAACATTTAGGCTGTGTACTTGGTGGGAGTATGTGCTCTTTTTGAGGGTTGTACAGAGGTTTTGGGGGGCCCAGGGTAAAATCTGAAACTGAGGCCTCCCACTCTTCCAAAAAACAGGGAAGCAAAAAACTCAGAAGTAAGGCCCTGGGAAGGCTGAAGAGCAAGACTGCCCCATAATCACCCTACTGTAATGACTCCTGTCCCACAAATCTGGGCCTGGCTCCACACTCCAGATATTCTGACCTGGCACATGGGGTCACAGCACCAAACCTGAATGACCGTTGGTGCTGTCAGCATTTCTATTATAGTAGCACATAGATATCGTAACAGAGACTGGGGCCTCATTATGGTAGGCAGTGCAGATACACAGTAAGAGACAGAGCCTGCTCCCAAAAGATTCTGCTCTCTAATTATCCAATAGATAAAGCATAGAGGAAGGTAGTGTTATGCCCATTATACAGGTGAAGAACTGAGGCACAGAGACCAAAGGCTAGATTATTGAAGGCATTTGGGTGTCGGGTGGGATTTTCAGCTAACTCCCATTGAAATCATTGGGAGTTAAGCACCTTAGTGCTTTTGAAAATCCCATTAGACACCCACTTGTATCTTTAGGCACCTAAATGCCTTCAACAGTCTGGATCTGAGTGACTTGTCTAAAATCACACAGGAAACTTATGACAGGGCCAGAAATTGACCCAAGAACTCCTGAGCCCCAGTTCAGTGCCTTTATCACAAGACCATTTGTGGACATACAAGGTACAGGAACTAGGACAGTGCGCAAACCTCTTATTCCTATTAAAAATATGTAGGCTAGATTATGACTTTGGAGCCACAGTCTGAGTAGTTAGTGGAGGGGAGCAGCACCCCCCAGGAAGACACTATCTCTCTGGTGTTGTTCCTTTAGCATTGGGCTGCACAGATGGAGAAAACTGTCCGCTACGGAGTGCCAACCCCACTCTGCAGATCAGTATGGAAGATGGGCATTTCCCTGACCCAGTCTTCTGCTCTCACTTTCCTCTTCACCCACTCTTTGGCAGCCAGGAGGAATAGGAGCAAGCAATCTCTCAACATCCAAGAATGCAGGGACTAAAACTGTGAGAAGCCTCTGGGCAACCCTGCAAAGGGGAGCTTCTAGTTCTTTCCTTCTGGGCAGTGACAACTCAGTCTGGTCTTAGAGTGACATTAACCTGGACAACTTACTTACAAGAGATACACAAGCAGGTGTAAATTATACTGTAGATAACATCATACTACAGCACAACAATATGAATTACAGATGCAAACTGAATCCAACTCCAAATTCCCCTTTATTTGTTAAAATATTGCCTGGGTTCATTCTATTTTGCAGCCCTAACTTCATAACAACCTACCCCTAATGTGCTTTTCCAGACTGTGTCCCTTCTTAACTCTTGGTTCCCCTCCCATTTACTCTCCAGGATTAATAATCACTCTTGCACTTCATCAGTCCTATAGGGAACTTTCCCCCTCCTGCTCCAAGAGTAACTTCCCTTCTTTAAATCACTCCTTAAAAGCTATCTTATCTCTTTACCACAGGATTGACTGTGTCTGTAAAAGCATTTTGTGATCCCATGTATGAAGGCCACTATATACAAATACATTGTACTGTGTCTGAAATGATATTTATTACTTCACTAGTTTGCCACACAAATGAACAGTAGTGCAGGGTCTGAGTTGTGTGGAGATGGCACATTACATAGATTAACAGCACGGTATCAGGTTGAGTGTGTGTTTGAAATGCAAGAGTACTACTAATAGGGTACTAAGTCAGTGCATGATTAGAAGGCTCGGCTTGGAAGCTGATACAGCCAACTGTATTAAAAATTGAACTCTCTTTTCTATGCTTCATGAACACTTTTTGTCCCTTTGGATTTCTTCCACTGAATTTAATAAGGGCTAACTTTTCCCTATTCTGTCACTTCAGTAGCAATGCAATTGACATATTTTGTCAGATAAGCCCATAATCAAAGCAGGTTGACATACCTTAATATTTTTGGATGTAAATAATATTTCCCAGCTTGACTCCAAATTATGTTTCCGCAGAATGGATATCTTGCAAAAGTTCCAAGTAACAGCACCATGTACATCAGAGGGAAAAGAGCAGAATCATGCAACCAGAAATAAAAACCACAAAGCAATTCAGTGTCCAGTGGTGGAGTAGAATTCATAGGAAAAAATTTCCTATAAGATGTACCTAGTAGTTCTCCACTCCAGTATTTTGTTCTTGCTATATCTAACAAACTCTTATTATTCCTCTATGATGCAGTGTTATGTTGCAACCTTCTAGCAAGAGTACTTAGATTAAAAACAAACTTTCTGTGTATATGCTGTGCACATAAATTAGATCAAAAGGTGCAGCTTGCATCTTTCAGGTACCCATGTATCATGGTGATGAACATGGTATAAGACTCACTGAAGTTAATAGGAGTCTTTCCATTGGCTTCAGTGGCCGTTGGATCAGATCCTAAATGCTGAAGTAATTACCCAGTTGTGAGTGGGAGATATGGACATGAAGAGAGTACGTGATATCAGAGAAGAGAGATTCCAGAGGAGAGGTTCTCCCTTTAGCAATCCCTGTGACAGATGGGGCAATATCTTGAACAAACATTATTGAATTAAATTTATGTATCATTGTGGGCCAGGGATTGTGTGTAATTTCATGGGAGAACAAGACCATACCCTCTAGAGACTAAGAACAATAGGAGGTGACTAAGCATATGCACTCAGGTTGTAACTCCTCCAGAGAGCTACCACTATCTGGAGGGAGGCTTACATATATTGGTCCAAACTGAATTCTCCAGGGACTAAGAGACAAAGAAAGGGCTTTTGGTTAAATAGCTTGAGTTAAAATTGACTCTGCCTTTGATCTGATACAAACTTCCGTCCAAAGGGCCCCCCAGTCCTTCCTTGGAATGGTAAGAAGGACATGACCCAGTCTGAACCAAAGTGGTTGTGAACTGGTAAGCACAGAGAAAAGTCTTGCTGTGATTTGAAGAACTGCTCACTAGTCAGATCCTGGAGTTTCAATGATCTCTGGTAAGCTTATTAGCATGCATGTGTAACCTACACCAAGGAAAGTAAGTCAAGTTACTTAGCAACTCTGTGCTATAGAATTCCTCTGACAAAATATTTGCAGAGACCATTAATTCATATTCTTGCAAGAGACTACAGCTGCTCTTTTCTATAGGAATCCTCTAAATACTAAAAGCAGAAAATTATAATAGGAGTTACTTTCTTGTTTTTTTTTCTTCTGGAATCCAGAGCCAGGCTCTTCCATAAGACAGTCTCTCTCACTCACTCTCACTTACACACACTTAGCAATTTCAAATGTATTTTTACTATTACGCCAAAGAGAAACCATTATAGCACAGTATTTACAATGAACCCCAACTAGACTAACATCACCAATTAGAGATTTGTTGTTTTTCATTTAAAATGAAACAAAACAAAACAAAAACCCCACAGGGCCTAAGCCATATATATATATGTATATAAACCTTACAAAATAAGTACAGGAATTGGGACTTCTGACAATTGGAGATCTTCTGCTTTCACGTAGGCTTACCCAGGGTTTTATACTGGCTATTAGATAAAACATTTAGTTGTACCACATAACCAGTTGTTTCTGCATCCACAATATTGAGCACAAACACAGCTTTAAATACGAAAATTTGACAATTACTTTAACTGCTAGGCTCACACACTCTGGTTCAATGATGTAATACAGCTCACATTTGGCCTCCAGTCTGTGATTTCTCCTTATGGTGTTTTCCAAGTCTCAAACCCACTAACTTCTGTAAAATTACACGAAACTGTACTGAGATCCAACCCACAGATTCAGTCTGAGTTCCCTGGCAGCTCTATCTTCTCCATGAACAAATTTTCACAAATATAAGTTTCCTACTTACTAAATTCTAAGCTTTCTTCTAAGAACAACAGAGTAAGAAAGCAGACTTTTAGGCAAGTGGCAAAAATCACTGTCCCCTTAACTATAACCCACTGTGTATGTGTATCTGCATGTATTCTCTATATCTGTATCTATCTATGGCTATATAAAATAAAATAAAATAACTTTTCTTCTTGAGAAGGAGGGCTTGACTGGTACCTTAACATATAACTGCTGCAGACCAATAAGGTCAAACTAACCTATACAATTATAGGAACTGCATTGAGATGCAATGCATTGATTCAGTTTGGGATACTCCTGGTCGTGCTATCTTCTCCTTGCTGGGCGGGTCAGGATCTGACTAGTGCCTAGAATGGTTGCCAGTTTCGTATTACTCATTGGTCAGCAGCTTCCAGCTCCTAAGGAAGGGGATATGTGTGTACATGCAGGAATGTCTGCCCTTAATGAAGCCTTCAACTCCAGCTTCAGAACAGCTACTGAGCATGTTTAACAGCTTCCCGCACCCCTTCTAGTGTGCTGAAAAAGGAACTACTTCTTTGCAGTCATTCAAGCCTATATACTGCCATCTTGTCTTGGAATCATAGGGCTAGAAGGCACCTCAAGTGGTCATCTAGTCAAGCCCTCTGCACTCATGGCAGGACTATGTAATAACTAGACCATTCCTGACGGGTGTTTGTCTAATCTGTTCTTAAAACCTCCAATGATGGAGATTTCACAACCTCCCTAGGTAGTTTGTTCCGAATGTTTCCATATCAACTCAGAGCAAGTAGAAACAGAAGCTATAATTTCACCAGTGAAGTTTTTGGCTGAATACCAAAAAATAAGGGGGAAAAAAGAGAGAAAAGAGGATTACATGTATAGGTTATAGTTATTATTATTTCAATGTTTTTTTTCTGTAGTGTTTTTATGATATGAATAAACAGGCTTGCTTAGAAAGAACTGTATGGTAACGTAACTGTGGTTATTACGCTGTTTACCATCTCTGAGATGAAAAGTAAAACAGGCTTGTTTAGGCACTCTGACTTTGTTGGGGAATTCACAGTGTAGGCAGTGTGAAAATACCTTAGTCAGCAGGGAGAGAGATATGTGTCTCCACCTGATAGGTGACTGCTGGGTAGCAAGAAGCCTAAGAGTAGGTGCCCTTGCTGGACCACTTTTCCTCATTTTTTTGCATACAATAAAATCCATCTTTGGATATTTATTCTATTAAATCCGGTAAGTCCTGAAATAAGGACTGCAGCATCCTTTCTTGTGATCAAAATACTCATATTATGGTGATGAGGGCCATGTGAGTCACAAGATAGGGAAACTTTCTATCGTCCTATCTAAGTTTTATGTTACTTAAGCACTGAAATGAGTGTTGCAACATCAGACTTGTAACAAGTCTGGGATCTGGCCTGTGTTGACAACTTCTAATTATTCTTCTTCCCATGCCAGTTTCTCAGTATAAGACCAGAACTTGCACTTCAGCTCTCTCTCTTTGACTCCCTGGTGGCTGTGACTCTTTAGCTGCTAATACTTTCCATGGAATTGCTTTAACACACAGCAGCACCTGCTGCCTGTACATGTCAGTGAATAGATAGGCCTCCTTTATGAGTTTCTCAGCCATCAGCTGTAATCTGTCTTGAGGTTTTTTGGTGAGTACCCCCCAAATGACGAAGTCAACTTTTATTTATTCCATTTGTCCTATATGTGTTCACAACCAGGATCAAACACAAACAGGCTTGCAGCACCAGTGTGATACTGCTGTCACAGAGTAATGAATTCTTGCAGATGAGCTGGTTAGTGTGATGTTATATAGACTTCTGCCTAAGCCCCTCTCTGGCTGGCTCCTCTGCCCTTGTACAACTGGCATGCTACTTTGTGAAGGGGCACAATGCCATCCTAACAGATGGACATGAATGTATGTAGCTGAACAGGTTTGATTGTCAAATGTGTTTGTTGCAAGCAGCATTTCACGGCTAGAAATATTATATCAGCCATTTCATCCTGAGCTTCTGTACTTATGGCAAAGACTGACAGTTCAATCAGAGCTGGACTAACTTCCAAATTATTTTTTTTAAGTTTGCATTTCCTGATAACGTGAGATTTTTGGCTTTGGAGAATTAACGTTTGTATTTATTAGAGGGCAGGTATGGGGAAGGAGTAGTATAACTACGGCCATGTCTACACTGCAGCCCTTACAGTGCCCCAGCTGCACCCTTACAACTGCGCTGCTGTAAGGTCTCCCATGTAGCCGCTTTATGCTGGCAGGAGAGAACTCTCCTGCAGGCATTATTAAAACACCCCCAACAAACAGTGGTAGCTATGTCGGTGGGAGAGCATCTCCTGCCAACTTAGTGCTGTCCACACCAGCACTTTTGTTGGTGAAACTTATGCCAGTCAGGGGTGTGTTTTTTTTTCACAACCCAGAGTGACAAAAGTTTTACTGACAAAAATGCTGGTGTAGACAAAGCCTTAGTCTTCAGCTATCTAGGTCTATTTCTAAAAGACTTCTGTGAAGGAGACTAGTAAAATGTCTCAGTGTAGAGACCAAACTACATCGAAGGTAAGAAGATGGTGAGGAAGCCTGTTCCACTGTAATATTTCACCTGAATGGAGACCATTGTCATTATAGAGCAAATCATTAAATTTTATTACATTTTTAATTTTGTATCTTGGACTTAATTAGCTGTATTTAGCAGAAGCTGGAATCTGGCTTATTTGGTGAGATATCACGAGATATGCATTAATCAGTATTTTTAACTGTTTTTCCATCCCTGCTCCAGCAGAGAATGAGTCACAGGAATAAAACTTCACATGCTTAATAATTAGCTCTAAGTGTTACAATTCTTCTACATGAAATACTTAATCTGTGAATTTTGCTACAAAGTGTTGCACTACATGATATTACACAAGATGGTTAGCTATATTGATTAGATGTGGAGTGAAAAGTTGCTCCCGCTACGTGTTAATGTCTTGGACATTTCCTATAACCTATTTATTTCAGCTTGCTGAAATATTTATTACTAAGCTGTGGAAAACCTATTGGAAGTGTACAGTTAAACTGTATGTGAAGCAACTTTGTGCATATCCTGTGATAATCTTTCCCCCCAATCAGAGTCTTTCTCTCTCTCTTCCTCCTCTCACTCCTTTTCCCCAGGATCTTTTTGAAGAAGGTTTTTAATGAGGTAGGGATGTGTGGGGCAGAAGATCATTGTCCCATGTTGAGTAATTTGTCCTTAGAATCAGATTCCAGAATAAGGCTAAATATAGTCCCTCTTACTCACAGATGATTGTTTTATTACTTCCAACAGCTCTTATGCAAAAGAAACAATGTTATGTTGTTCAATGGTCAGAGTATGTCCACTTTGCACAGAGTATTTCCCTGTGACAAATTAGCAGGCACCATAATTAATGAGGGTTCCCATAATAAAATGTTGTACCTATTTTTTAACCTGAACATCTTTACTATGGAAAGAATACTTGTGTATTGCTGCAAGCGTGTTTAAGTAAGAAGATTCATTCATTTCAACCAGTTAACAGCCTCTCCAACTGGTTACTCAGTTAAACGTCAAAGTCTGAAAATATTTTGGCATCTGTTATAGAAAGACAAAAGTCCATAGCTTTTACCTTTTAGATGATCCTAAAAGTAAATAAATACTAGGTTATTTTTCATCCTGGATAAAACCTTAGGGTCCAGGTCAGCAAGGTATTTGGCACATGCCTAACTTGAGAATGTGAGTACTCCCATTGAAGCTGCCAGAAGCTGGGAGTGGACGACTTGATAATTGCCCTGTTCTGTTCATTCTCTTTGAAGCATATGGCATTGGCCACTGTTGGAAGACAGGATAGTGAGCTAGATGGACCATTGGTTTGAGCCAGTATAACTGTTCTTATGTTCTTAAGTTGATGGGACTACTTGTACTTAAAATTAGGCACATGCTTCACCACCTTGATGAATCAAAGATATTGTCATAAATATGAATCTCAATATTTTTGACTGATATTATTGTTCTTGAATTCTGGAGTCATGAGGGCTTGTCAACGTTGCTAGATCTTACTTTTCTACCTCAACCAGTAGGCTGTAATGTTTTGAATTATAGACAGGCATATGAACTCCATTTTTCTAGCACAGCAGTTCTCAACTGAGGGTCCTGAATCCAAAGGGATCACGAGACTATTGTGGGGGGTGGGGATGCAAGAGTAATGGCTGCTGTGTGAGTCCCCAGCTATGAAGGCAGCACCGCCACCAGGAGCAGAGTAGAAGTAAGGGCGGCATGGTATGAGGGGGGGCATCACAGCCTGAAATATTTTCAAAGGGGGTCCCAGCGAAAAAAGATTTCCTAACAGGTAGAGACCTGACTGAGAGCTTCTCAATGGCTTCCGTCTCTCAACCACTGAGGTGCTAGGGAAGCCAGACACCTGTGACAGAATGCCTCTGCCTCCTGTTCGCCATTGACATGCATTCTACCATAGGGCCCGAGCTAGGATGACCAGACAGCAAATCTGAAAAATCGGGATGGGGGTGGGGGGTAATAGGAGCAGGACCAGCGCTAGGGTTTTGAGCGCCCTAGGCGGACGGCAATTTCGCCGCCCCGCGCGCTGGTCCCGCGGCTCCGGTGGAGCTGCCGCAGTGGTGCCTGCGGAGAGTCCAGTGTGCCTGTGGGCGGTCCACTGGAGCCACGCGAGCAGCCGACTGTCCGCCTGCAGGCACGACTGCGGCAGCTCCATCCAAGCCGTGGACCAGCGGACCGCCCGCAGGCACCACTGCGGCAGCTTCACAGGAGCTGCCTGCCGCCCCCTCCGGCGGCACCCTGACCCAGGGGACACCCTGGGCTGCCGCAGCGGCGCCCTGACCCAGGGGACACCCGCTGGCTGCCACTGTCACTGGCAGCTCAGACTCCCTCTCTGTCCCAGCAGCAGTGGCTGCTCAACCATTTAAAAAAAAATTTGGGGGCACCGCTTTTTGCGCCCCCAAATCTTGGCACCTTAGGCAACCACCTAGTCCACCTAAATGGTTGCACCAGCCCTGAATAGGAGCCTATATAAGAAAAAGACCCCAAATTTGGGACTGTCCCTATAAAATCAAGACATCTGGTCACCCTACCCTGAGCACTACTTATCTTAGCTGTTTTCTAGTTTAAAAGACTCATGGCTTTCTGTCTTCCTCCCTTACATGCCCTTTGAACTTCGACCTTCTTCCCTTGCCTTGCACTTAAAGTATCAGTTTTTCCCATTTCATTCCAAAATCAAAATGACTTTTTTAAAAAAAATAGTGCACATTTTCCACTCAAAAATAGTTCCTTTCAATGAAGAAGAGCCCATTTTCAAGGGAAAAAAGGTGAAGTTTGAAAAGCAAAAGAGAAATTTGCAATGAAAGCACACGAAAATTCACGCTGCAGGTTTTTGATGCAAAAAGCTCAGTACCCAAAATATCACAAACAAACTATATCTAGGAGGTGCTAAGAAATCACTAAACATTTCATTAAACCACTCTCCTTGGAATGCCCTTTGTAATCAGAAAAAAGGGACAGCCATGAACTCATTGTTATCAAGTGATTTCTTTCTATTGGAATAAGTAGCCATTCATGCCGACTGCGCAGCTGGAAAAAACAAGCAAACCCTAGTTAGTACTAGAAAAGTGGATCCTGCAGGCAGTTTCTTTTCACAGGCCTGCAGAAGCTAAAGCAGTATTTAATATTACACATACAACTGTCTTTAAACTGCAAAGTCTTGGGCTTGCATCTGCCTTATCAGGAGCCAGTTGTCCTCTTGTTTTTATATTTTCTCCATTACATTTGCAGCAGTGAAAATAATCTCCTAAATTCAGGCATAAAACCAACTCGAGCGCCTTTTGTGAATCACTCCAAGCCCTGTGCAAACAAGGGCTCATCTAAATGAGTTTAGATATTAGATATCTGTCTAGAAATCACTGACATATTGGAAAATGACTGTCTGAATCCCCTTTTTAGGGAATCAAATGATTCAGAACATCTAGGAAGAAAAGTCAATATTTGAGTCAATCTAACACTGATTTTAATTAATCTCGCCTTTGGTTTCAATGGACCTGATTCTGTTCTGGTGTATGAGGAGTTACTCCACAAAATCAAAGAAGTTGCTCTGGTTTCAGGTTAAAATCAGGCCCCAAATCTGTAAAATCTGGGACCCTATTCTCCCCCTGTACAAGACAGGAAACAGAAAGTCCTGGCAATTCTCCTGGTAGGGTGGGGTTTGCTTGCCTGTGGGAGAGGCCAAGGGTACCCATAATCCGTGAATGAGCCAAGTTCTATGAGACTCTCTTCCTGCTCTGGTGCCCCAACCAACAGGCAACATGCTCTCCAGCAGCCATAGTTTCAGCACTGCCATGACACTGGTTACTCCTTGAATCCACTCTAAATAGCTGTAGAGACTGGAGGATCCTTGCTGGCTTCCTTGTCTCATGCTCTGTTGCCTTTGGGCTGCAGAGCATGAAGTTCCCCCAGATCTTCTGTGGGGCTGTAGATGAAGGGCAGAACAACACCTCCTTCTACAAGTGAAGGACCCTCCTTCATTCACAGACAAAGAAAGGAGCACAGGGTCTTCAGCTTTCAAGATTGAGTCCACCCAGCAATTTTTCCACCTCTACCCACCTCTGTTTTCATGACACATTGTTTTCCCCTAAATTGCGAGTTCTTAGAAAATTCCAGCTAATGACGGGAATTTCAGCAAAAATATAAAACTCAAAATCTTTAACCACTTTGTCAAATCTTGGCCTTTCAGCAGCTCCTGCCTATGGAACTAACAACATAAACATTGATCAAATATCCTCATGCTCACTGCCAATGCATGCACTACATTGCAAATAAAAACTCAATAGCCAGGAAATAGAAACTCAATTGTCCTTCTCTTTGGAGTAATAATGTCTCTGCATATTTAACTTTGGCTTTTATTGGAAAAAGTTAATTGATTGTGAGGCTCTAACTGAAACATAAGTATAGATCAGGGGTAGGCAACTTATGGCACGGATGCCGAAGGTGGCACGAGAGCTGATTTTCAGTGGCACTCACACTGCCTGGGTCCTGGCCACCAGTCCGGGGGCCTCTGCATTTTAATTTAATTTTAAATGAAGCTTCTTAAACATTTTAAAAGCCTTATTTACTTTACATATAACAATAGTTTAGTTACATATTATAGACTTGTAGAAAGAGACCTTCTAAAAACATTAACATGTATTACTGGAACGTGAAACCTTAAATTAGAGTGACTAAATGAAGATTCGGCCCACCACTTCTGAAAGGTTGCCTACCCCTGGTATAGATCTAAACAGATCATGAATTTGGTGAACATGGGATCTGGATTTAAGCTTCACAGCTGCCTCTAATCCCAGTGTTAACCCCAAAGAGTTTAGCTTGATTCTTGGCTCTGTGTGCTTGTAACCCAGGGGGAGGCACTGTCCCTGGGAGGAAGAGAGGCCAAGGCAGATTCACAGTCTACTAGACAGCCTAGAGCAGTGGTCCCCAAGCTTTTAGTGGCCAGTAGCACATTCATGTTTTCAGAAGAGTGTGGTGGGCGCCAACAATTTTTCCAGGCTTATTTTGTATTTGTACATTAAATAGTACAAAAACCATCATGTTTAATATAACATAATATATGAATCCAGAGAGAAGAGAGAAGCTGGAGACAAGCTGCGAGGACAGAGAACACCAGTGCCCACAGCCTGCAGCTCTGGAGTTCTCTGTCCCCGTCAGGTGCGGGGCTGCAGCTTCTCTCCCCTGCTGGGCACTAGGCGGGCACACATTGGGGACCACTGGCCTAGAGGATGAAAAAAGAAGCACTACTTGGAGCAACAGGGGCCCCTGTTGGCTATGGGAAGGATAGAGGGTGTCTGAATGGCCACCAGCCCCCTGCTCAGGGGAGGGGCAGTGCCTTAGAGAAAGGAGGGGGGCAGAGTCAAATGATTGACAGGTTAAACTCTGGGAAGAAGAGCTATCCTGACGAATAGGAAGCCCCTGGGAGCATTGGAGAGGGGAGAAGCCATTTTGGAGGGTCTGGAGCCAGTTACTGAAAGGGCAGGAATTGCTGTGGATAGGGTTGCCAACTTTCTAATTGCAGAAAACCAAAAACCCTTGCCCTGCCCCTTCCCCGAGGCTTCATACCCACTCACTCCATTCCCCCTCCTTCTGTAACTCGCTCTCCCCACCATCACTAACTTTCACCAGCTGGGACAGGGGGTTGGAGCGTGGGACGGGGGTGAGGGCTCCAACTGAGGGTGCAGGCTCTGTAGTGAGGCTGTGGATGAGGGGTTTGGGGTGTGGGAGAGGACTTCAGGCTGGAGCAGGGGCTTGGTGTGCAGGGGGAGGGGTATGGGCTCTGGGCTGGGGGAGCAGACTCCAGGTGGGGACAGAAATGAGGGGTTTGGGATGCAGGAGGGGGCTGTGGACTTGGGCAATGGGATGGGGTATTGTGGGAGGTGCGGAGTGCAGAAGCTGGGAGGGAGTATGGCTATGGGAGAAGACTCTGGGCTGGGGTAGGGAGTTGAGGTGCAGGAAGTAATTAGGGGTACGGGGTCCTGGCAGCACTTACTGCAGCTCCCAGGAAGTGGCCATCAGGTCCCTGAAGCACCTAGGCACATGGGTGGCCAGGGAGGCTCTGTGCACTGCACTTGTTCGTGCAGGCGCTGCCCCCACAGCTCCAGTTGGTTGCGGTTACCAGACAATGGGAACAGCGGAGCTGGCACTCAGGCTGGGGGCAGTGTGCGGAGCTTCCCTGGTTGCCTATGTGCCTAGGGCCCTCAAGGACATGGCTGCCACTTCTGGGAGCCACTTGGAACTAGGGCAGGCAGGGAGCCTGCCTTAACCCCAGGGCCCTGCTGTGGCGCCAACCAGACTTTTAACATGTTTACTCTCTCGTGCTGCTCTGTTGGAGTTGGTTTGCAGGTGCACCTTGCTCTACCCAAAGAACACCTGAACTTCAGAAAGCAGTGGCTCTTATTTGATGCTCCCACAAGGAGCCGGCTAGGATAGCTGTTACCTGGTGTCCCCTATGAACCCTGGGGAAGAGGTACTTGGCTCAAGGAGTATGTGCATGTCTATATAGAGCAAATCACTGCTCACCGCACTGTTCTTAGGAGCAAATCTTGTAGGACCCAGATCTCAAGCAAACCCACAAGGGTTTGCCCAACTAAAGCTTTAAATATTTTGTCCAAGACTTTATTTTCCTGGTACAAGAAAGTTTATATTGAGAGGAGAATAGAAGACCTCAGCCTTACTGTTTCCAAAATATGCCTTGTTAAATGTGTGTTTTCAAGTTTCCACCTGATTAATTTCAGTAAGGGAGGCAAGTAGCAGGATGAAACTAAACCATAAAGCACTGTGTAACCAAAGGTCACTTTGCTCTCCTCGTGTCTCCTACAGTTCTGGAAAATGTTTCCCTATAGGCTACTTGGATGCTATACTTGGGCTTGCCTCAGGCTTGTTTGGGCCTACAAAGCCAGAACATTTTATTTTGGGTTTGTCATGCATTTGGGGATACTCCAGTTGCCTCTGGTATTTAATCTGGTTCAAGAACAGACTAAGAAGGTTTCCAGTAAACTGTTTGTGATTTTAAATACTCCACTGCTGAATGAATACATGAAAATTTTCTGCAACCTTTTTTTTTAACATTATAAATCTGGTTAGAAGATTTTTCCTGGACTTTCACTTATGCTACTACATGCAGTTACAGGATTGCCACTGTAGAAGGATGTTCACCTCAGCAGAGGACAGCTATATTTATGTTTCTTCCCTGGAGTTGAGGAGGATACCTGTTCTTCTTTGGCTTTTCAGAATTGCCATACCACTCAAACCAATGGTCCATCTAATTTAGCAACAAGACCCTGATACTAGCCAGACCAGATGTTTCTGTAGTAGTTATAAGAATTCCTGCAGCAATGAGTTCCCCAAGTTATTTGTGCATTGTGTTTAAAAAAAACCCTGAAAACAAAAGCTTCCTTTTACCTGTTTACCTTTTTATCCTTTGAATTTCATTGCTCCTCATTTTGTTATTGTGTTATAAACATATGTGTACCTAATTTATATTCTCTATACCATTCATTATTATAGGACGGCTGATAGTGCCACCTATTACTAAGGTTGGATTCCCGTAATAAGGCCTTGTTTGAATTGCTTTATTAGTTAGCAAAATTTTAACAGTTTGGGCAGAAATTCTACTTGCAGGTATCTGCCTCAGCCAGCGTTTTTGAAATTTGAGCCAAAACAATTTAGCTGTTGCTGAGAACAAGACTAGGAAAAAAAAATACATTGTTTTGCCCAATTTGAAAATTCTGGTGGTCTTTTCATTGAAATCCTCTAGCTCTCCCATGTTCTAGAGCAATGGTTCTCAAACCCGATCTCCTGCTTGTTCAGGGAAAGCCCCTGGCGGGCCAGGCTGGTTTGTTTACCTGCCATGTCTGCAGGTTTGGTCAATTCTGGCTCCCAGCGGGACGTGCTGGCCACCCTTCCTGCAGCCCCAATTGGCCTGATGCGGCAAACCGTGGCCAGTGGAAGCCATGATTGGCTGAACCTGTGGACGCAGCAGGTAAGCAAACTGGCCCGGACCGCTGGGGCTTTCCCTGAACAAGCGGCGGCCCTAGTTTGGGAATCACTATCTTAGATAGAAAAAGATTTAGTTAATTTTGAATATAACAAACAAAGCTCTGCCTATGACTTCTTGGTTATGTGAATAATGGATTTTTCAGTTTGCTGGCAATTCTGAAAAAAGTTCCCAAACACATTATTTCTTTCACACCCAAAATCGCTGATGTAAATGATTTAGTTCATAGTACATGGTGCATTAAATCTTGTGGTGGAAGTAATGGGATTTTATGTAATTTACTCGTAGGAGGCAACATTAACTGCATTCTCTGCAGTCCACTTAAACAGCAGTCATACACAAGTATATTACCTTGTATGCACAGTTTTCTATCATTTAGCTTTGCCAAAATTTATCCAGAGAGAATATAGCTGTAGTAATTATTTCATGTCATATATTTCCAGAGATAAGTTTTTCATCGCTTCTAACATTGCTGCCATCTGAGACAAGTGCTCACAAATAATTATTTCTTATTCCTCTGAATATTCACACTTTTCAAGACCTCTGAGATTTTTTAGGCCATCTGCATCTTTCAAGCTCTTGCATTTATATATTGATATAGCATGGACCTGACAGTCTTGGCATGCTGGTGTAAATCAACAATAATTCTGTTGAAATCAATTGTTCTACCTGAGCATAACACTTATGTAAGGGATGGAAGAATCTACCCCATATTTATCTGATTTACTCTTTGGGAGAGAAACGTGGGACGAGCAGCACTATTGTAAATTAAATTTTGTATTCATTGTTTACATATGATGTTTACATGTTTACTAGTGATGAGAACAGGCTTTCTGCCTACTTTAACATTGTGGAGCATACTATGACAGCAAAGGGTCTGTACTGTAATTAGTATCTTGCTGCAGAAATGTGTGTTATGTCCAAACCTTGCCTCTCTCTATGGAAATATATCTAATTGGTGGAGCATCACTATCACTTATGCAGCCCTCAGCCGCTAGATGCTGCTGTTGCTCACAAGCCAGCTTCTCTAAAACTCAATATTTGTCCTTATGGTCACATACTATTGTCATGATGGAATCAGTCCGCAATCATTCCTTGCAGTGATAGAAATGGGATGGTAGAAAAAAACCCCTACATTTTAAAAGTAAATTATTTTAACCCCTAGGGAAAATTATACCTATTGTGGTGCATCAAAACATATAAGGATGGAAGCAAACTAAAACTGAACATT
This sequence comes from Chelonoidis abingdonii, assembly GCF_003597395.2. NCBI lineage: Eukaryota > Metazoa > Chordata > Testudines > Testudinidae > Chelonoidis > Chelonoidis abingdonii. The sequence goes on along the minus strand of NC_133769.1, from coordinate 48,272,176 downwards.
CAGAATGGTCCTCTACTTAGTGCTGAAAACATTATATTGGCAGGGAAAAGGCAACCACATCATTTTAGTCCATCAGAGTGGCTACAAGGTATTAAAGCGAAGGCTTATTGATGGCACTGGGCTAATCCAGGTGAGATGGCAGAATTTTTAGAAGATTTACTATTTTCAGAAAAGCTTACCAAATAATTATAGAAACATTATAGGGCCCCAGGGCCAGACACTATAACAAAGTGGTGATGTGAAGGTAATTGACAGCAAAAGAAACATAATGGGGTTGTAATATTGCCTTAAAATGGTTACACAATTGTATAGTGTTCTTTACATTGCAGTCCAGAACTGTGCAGTTGCTTCCAGCAGATCACACCACTAGAGTTCCTTAAGTTGATGAAGTTCAGGGAGCAGTAGAGGAAGGTCATTTAATTTGTCACCTGTGTCTTTGTCAGACTAGAGAAGCACTAGTTTCCCAGGCCAGTGGTGAGAAGATTAAAAAGCAAGTGTAATGTGGGAGGAAATACACAGACTTGGCAAGAGAAAGCACTAAAGTAAATGTAGGGGGGCGGCAACTCTTCAGCTACTATGGAGAGAAAGAGAGAATTTCTCTTCTTAGCCCAGTGGGCAGAAGAGTGCAGACTTGGCTGGAGAATGCATCAACAATATAAATGAGCTTGGCTGCAGTCTTGAGAGGTGCAATAACTGCACTGGTTCTCAAAATGAGCTGGTAAGCTTTTTATATACATACATAATTTTAATGACGCTAGGTACACATTGCAGAAGGACTCTAAATAAAACAGAAAACTACAGAGGCAATAAAGGAATAAAATGAAAATGAGGAAAAAAGGTAGTAAATTTGTCAGCATTATTGTAATTAAGGATTCTTCCATAAATAGTATTCACAGGTCCCAATCCTGCAAACATTTACTACTGGATTAGGGTTTAATCCTGCAAAAATCTGCACGTGTACTTAACTTTAACATGAGTGAACTAGTGTATGAAGTTAAGTATGTATGTCTTTGCAGGATTGGGGTTTTTAACACTTATTGTCATGAGTATTCCCACTGAAGTTAATACAACTAATCTCAGTAATAGTCATTACCCTCCAATAGCAAGTGTTTGAAGGACTGGATTCATACTGTAAGTAAATGATGTATCAGCCAATCAATGATGGCTAGGTTGTGGGGACATCAGAGGCAGCTAATTTTAGTTAATTAATTTAAAAAAACCTAAAATCTTCATTAGTTTTGGAACCATTAAGAAACATTAAGTTATACGATAGCTACATGGGTAACCATCTTCTCTTAACCCCTTCTCCCTTTTTAATTGTCATATTCACTTGGGTCATGCTTCAAATGAGCTCTTTGGAGCAGAGACTGTGTCTGTCTATATGTTTGTACAACACAAAGCATAATGGGGCCCTGATCCTGATCATATAGATTATCCTACTGTATTACAAATAATTGATTATAATTGCCAATAATACCCCTAACATTACAGCACAGCCCATAAAAGTTTGAGTGCTCTCTGCACTGTAATGCTCAGTGGCTCTTATCCATGATCTCGTTACAGATGTTTGCTTGTATGGTCATTGGATCCATCATGGTAGGCCACGTGCAGGCTCCAAAAATGAATATCCATAGAGTGAAATCCTGGCTCCATTTAAGTCAATGGCAAAACTCCCATTAACTTCAGAGAGGTCAGGAAGCCATGGAACCCAAGCAAGAGCATCATAAGCCTGTTCTCCAACATTACTCTTCCAACTTCGTGTCCCCCCACCTCTGCCACAAAGTGCAGTTAGGCAAAGTCACTAGTGATTGGAGGTGTCTCAATTTTGGGGTACAAAGCTGGATCCTCTTCAAAGGGGCTGATTTTCAGAAACTGGTGAGTCCCTCACCCCTCTCACTGAAAACTAGGCTCCTTTAAGGTGTCTCAAAACCAAGGAACCTGACACCACCAGTCACTACTGAAAATTTAAGTGGATGAAGGACTAATGTTGTGGCGTCTCTGATCTTCTGGTGTTTACCAGTTTGTTACATGTACACTAGCTGTCTTGCTTTCACTCACAGGGATGAATGGATACACAAGGATTTACTAGAAAAGGTTTATAGATGGATCCAGGGAGAATAAGTCAATATGATCAAACTTGTATGAAAAGAATGTGCTACTAATTCAGCTTCTCCTATCTAGACCACTCTTCTTTTCTTTTGGGTTTCTGTATGGGAAAATGTTTGTTCTCACATGAAACAAAGGTGAAAGTAGTGGGAGGGTGGCATTAAAGGGTAGCCCATGAGTTGTCTTCTCAACCTGTCCCATGGCTTGTTGTAGATGCGCTGTAGCAGCATCATTTTCCACAGCTCTAAATGCTTAGTACTATAACATAGCACTCCAACACAGCAAGATATGAATGCCTTTCAGACTTGTCTGAACAACAAACACCTAAGAGCCAAGTTTAAAACTGTTTTTTAGAGTTACAGCTTTCCTTAGTACAGGACATGGGTGTCAGACTGCTGGCAGGATTAGCAGATTCATTCGGTCCTCACATAAATGTAAGATTCAGCACTACCAGCAGCAGCTGATGTAGCATTCCAGCGCTGAGCACACTGAGGCCTGGTCTACACTACGCGTTTAAATCGATTTAAAGAGCATTAAATCGATTTAACGCTGTACCCGTCCACACTACGACGCCCTTTATATCGATATAAAGGGCTCTTTAAATCGATTTCATTGTTTAACTCATCCGACGAGAGAGTAGCGGCTAAATTCGATGATTAACATATCGGAGTACGGTTAGTGTGACGGGACATCGAGTTAGGCTCGCGGCGGTTATCCACAGTGGCATCATCTGATCCGTCTGTGACGATGGTGTGTGAATTCGGGATGAGGCGAAGGTAAACAGGAAAGCCCAGCATACTTCGTCGGTTTTCGCAATTACATTTCCGCTTCCTCTCGATGCCCAGCGTCGGCAGCTCTGTCACACGGGGTTGGTGATGGCAGTCTCAAATCCAAAAGTACCAGTGATGAATATCGGACGCATAGATATAATAGAGGAGGTCAGAAGTCTGTTGTATATCGAGCTTACAGACTTATCACAAACATGCCATAAGTGCATGTTTGTAAAAACATCGACTCCTACATGATACACACGTCTTGCACGACAGCATAATCGGGAAGCAGAGCTCAATATGGACGCTCATGGAGTTGGAGGCTCCGGGTACTGTAGAACTTCAGCTCTCCAACAAATTCCAAGCAGTCTCTTGAAAGTATTTGATCTTGGTTGAGCGCCCATATGTCTTAGGTCAAAACGGGTGTTCTGGCGGTGGTTTTAGGATAGTCCTCGATCTCATTTCTTCTTTCCCCGCCCCACCGCAGTGAAGAGAAGAAAGAAGAAATTCATTTTGACTTCTTTCTCATATGTACCTATGTGTACGCTGAATGCTGTGGTAGACGCGATGCTGCTGCCGTAGAAAGCAGGATGCGCTCGTCATCCTCCTCTTAGGTGGTTAGACGGTTATTACAATATGGTCTGATATCCGTTGTTGCTCAGCCCATGTGAGTGTCCTGCTGGCCTCAGGTGTTGAGCTGGCCTGGGGCGCTTGGCGTAAATGGACTGACTGTCCCAGATACTCCCCTAAGTAGACTCGGTACAGATTATGCTTGGCTACGGTTCATCTATATGTCATCACCTCGCGGCGGTTCATCAGCCCCCTCTGTATATCTTGATGAATAGATTTCGGTACTGTCTGGACTTATGTCTCTCGCTGCTCCCCTCCTTCATTTATCTCTGTGATAACGTCTCTGTTTCTTATTCCTGCAATTCTTATAGATTATGACACATGGGGGGGGGTACACTGCAGGTACCAGAGATTTGGGGAGCGAGGGTAAGCACAGGTGGGGTTGTTGCAGGGGCACTGGGATATTGACATGGAGCAGCTGTGCTCTCGATAACTGGTCCTTCTCTCATATACATGCCCTGTATTCTAGGCAGGATCTGACTCGTATTGTTTAGTAAACTCATTAAGGGAGGATTGACCTCAGTTTCCAAGTAGTCAACCCATTCGCTTTTGCGTTGCGCCCCCGGCCGATTTTCAGCCAGGAGGCATCATTCTGATAGCAGCGGACAGTAATGAGAGGGAGAGCGATGACCTTATATCATTGCCGTTTTTCTCCGAGAAATATACGAAGACGGTAACCACTCTGCTTCATTGAAAGCAAAGCTGAGATGGCTGACTTTGTGTAGTGCTTGGAGTATCGTTTCTCTCCGCGTGGCATCCCGTACACATACGTTGCGGAAAATAAAAATGCTGAAACAGGCTCATGGTTGCGTGCTTTATGGCGTTTGCAGGGCAATCCAGGTGGAAAATCGGCTATGCGATAAGGATGTAGCTTTGATAGTTTTCCGGAGAAGGAATGACTGCGAAATTTACCAGAACGCCCGCGACATGATTAAGATTCAAACCCTGAATTCCAGGGGCGGGGGAGACTGCGGGAACTATGGGATAGCTACGGAAGTGCTACCCACAATGCAACACTTCAGAAATCAACGTTAGCCTCAGAGCATGGACGCACAATGCCGAATTACTGTGCCTAGTGTGGCCGCATGAAATCGAAATTATAATATCAGTTTTATAAAACTGATTTTAGCAAATTTGATTTTATCCCGTAGTGTAGACGTGGCCTGAGCCTTCTGCTAAAGGAAACGGAGTAGGACTGTGTGATCTGAGTTTTTCTCTTTTCATCCAAGAGGGAAACTGGCTAGGATTAGCTTCTTTGTACACAGGGAAAGAGAAACTAACTGGAGTTGTGCAAAGATTCTTGGTCTCACAGAGAGCTGGAGAAAAGTACTTCCACTGTCTGGTAGGGGCCAAGAAGTAGGTGGAGGAGGCACAAATGTTAAAATAGGTATGGAAATAGAAGAGTTAAAAAGGGAGGGAATGTACCAAAAAGCCAGAGAGCAGAAGAGTGATAAAATAAAAACAGAGGAAAAGAGGGAGAGAGAGAGAAGGAAAAAAGACTGACAGAAAAATGAAAAAGGAAGTGGAGATGGAAAAAGAGAAACACAAAAAGAAGGAAGGGGGAGAAATGCACAAACTAAGGTGGGGAAGGCAAAGGGAAAAGGATAGGAGAAACACAGAGCAAAAATAGTTGTGACCCTGAAGCTGCTAAGCATTAGGTGTTCATGGAATTACACCATTTATTTTACAATCAGTAAGGGAAGTGCCTTGCTGGTCTCAGCACTAAATGAGGGGAAGGAGAACACAAGGAACACCCCCATCCTTCCCCTGTGCTGAAGTGAGGCACAAGTGAAATCCCTGCGTTCTTCACACCAAACAGGGGGGCAAGGAGGTAAGCCAATGGCCCCACCACACTTAAACACTGTTCATGCAAGGAGCAGCATGCAGTACACCCTGAAATGGTGAAGCAGTATTCTCACTTGCTTGGAAAGTGAGATCAGAGTGGAATCCTGTCTCTAGGATAATTCCTCCTGGAGCTTGCCAGCGGAGGTGCAGAGAGACACTACCTTCAGCATAGTGCCATGCCTTACAATGGAGCCCTAAGGGCTTGATTCTCAACTGCTTTGCCCCTTGTGTGGTCACTTGTGCAGAGTGGGTGTAAAATGTTACCAATCTAATTGCACTCACCACACATGAGAAAAAGTAAAAGGTGCAAGACTTCAGGGATTCTGTCACTAAACTAACAGGTGTACTTGTGGCACCTTAGAAACTAACACATATATTTGAGCATAAGCTTTTCCGTGGGCTACAGCCCACTTCATCGGACGCATAGAATGGAACATATAGTGAGGAGATATATACACATACAGAGAACATGAAAAGGTGGGAGTTGCCCAACCAACTCTAAGAGGCTAATTAATTAAGATGAACTGTTGTCAGCAGGAGAAAAAAAACTTTTGCAGTGATAATCAAGATAGCCCAATTAAGATAGTTTGACAAGAAGCTGTGATACTTAACATGGGGGAAATAGATTCAATGTATCCTCACAGCTTCTTGTCAAACTGTCTTAAATGGGCTATCTTGATTAAAAATATGTATATATATCTCTCCTCACTATATGTTCCATTCTATGCATCCGATGAAGTGGGCTGTAGCCTACGAAAGCTTATGCTCAAATAAATTTGTTAGTCTCTACGGTGCCACAAGTACTCCTGTTCTTTTTGCAGATACAGACTAACAGGGCTGCTACTCTGAAACCTGTCACTAAACTGTTATGAGTTCTTTACTGAGAGGTGTTGATTACTGACAATTTCTATTGCAGATGGATCCTTTGTTCTAGGCAGTTAGAACTTGATGATCATTTCTGATCTTGTGACTTCCCCTAGGCAGTGTCACACTGTTGCCATCTGGGCCTGGGGATTTCCTTTGATCTCCATAATGGCCTTTTCCAATTGGCCTTTCTTCCAGATATAAGAGCTTGGAAAGTGGATTGATCCTTTGATACAACCCAGTCTTTGAATTTTAGTAATTATCTTTGTTCCAGCAACCATTGGCAGGGACAATTTTGTCATCTTGGCTTTGGCAGTGATCCTCTCTACATTCCAGTTGTGGTTTGCTGGCAGACAATTTTCAGTTCCATTCCCTGTGGCTAGACTTTTGTGTAAAACTGGGATTTTCTTATGTGTATTTCCAGGTTAAGGAGAAAGGAGCCAGACAAAAGATGGAGCAAACTTCATGGTGAGACAACAAAGAAAGACATAAATTTAATGGTACCTTTGGCATCATCTCACTGTACTGGAAAATGCTAGCTGGGTAATTTTGCAAGCCTGTTCAGGCAGAGTGCTGCAAAGAGTTTATACAGAGCCCCCACAAAATAGATCATTATTTAAAATAGCTTGTTTATGGTTCTAGCCGTTGCTTATTTTTATTTTCCTGTGATTTATCAAGAAGATAGCATAGAAATGTGAGGAAATTGCTTATCAGATAAATAATATCTGGACAGAAAAAGAAGTGGATGATTTCAGAGACAAGCATAAGCTCACTAGCTGAAAGAATCTCATCTGAAATATGGCACCTTCAGTGAAAAAGTGGCCCAAAACATAATGCTGGGGCAGTGCTCCAGCACTGACTCAGAGGGAAACATGCTGCCAGTCTGAATCATGAGCATCATTTTGGTCAGCACCTGTTCATGGATCAGATGTTCTCCTAGTACTATAAATAAATGGAGCCCTGGTTTCCAAGAAGGAAAGGATGGCTGCTCATCTAACTGAAACACCACTTGTGGTCTGTATTTCAAAGGGCATGTGTATCTTGGGGGATTTATTTCTTGGGTGAACCTATATTTCTTGGAAACAACAAGGAGTCCAGTAGCACCTTAAAGATTAACAGATTTATTTGGGCATAAGCTTTCATGGGTGAAAAACCTCATTTATTCAGATGCATGGAGTGAAAATTACAGATGCAGGCATTATATAATGACACATGAAGAGAAGGGAGCTACCTCACAAGTGGAGAAACAGTGTTGACAGGGCCAATTCGATCAGGGTGGACGTAGTCCACTCCCAATAATGGATGAGGAGGTGTCAATTCCAGGAGAGGCAAAACTACCAGTCCCTATTCAAGCCCAAATTAAGCGTGTTAAATTTGCCAGTGAATTTTAGTTCTGCTTTGAAGTTTGTTTCTGAAGTTTTTTTGTTCCAGAATAGTTACTCTTAAATCTGTTATAGCATGTCCAGGGAGATTGAAGAGTTCACCTACTGGCTTTTGTATGTTACCATTCCTGATGTCTGATTTGTGTCCATTTATTCATTTACATAGGGACTGTCTGATTTGACCAATGTCCATGGCAGAGGGACATTGCTGGCACATGATGACATATATAACATTAGTAGACGTGCAGGTGAATGAGCCCTTGATGGTGTAGATGCTGTGGTTGGGTCCTCTGATTAGTGTTCCTAGAGTAGATATGGGGACAGACTAGGCAACGAGGTTTGCTACAGGGATTGATTTCTGGGTTGGTGTTTCTGTGGTGTGATGTGTAGTTGCTGGTAAGTATTTGCTTTAGGTTGAGGGGTTGTCTGTAAAGGAGGACTGGCTTGCCTTCCAAGCCTGTTCTGTGGGAGTGAGGGATTGTTTTCCAGGATAGGTTGTAGATCATTGATAATGCCCTGGAGAAGTTTTAGCTGGAGGCTGTACGTGATGACCAGTGGTGTTCTGTTATTTTCCTTCTTGGGCCTGTCCTGTAGTAGGTGATTTCTGGGTACCCGTCTCACTCCGTCAATCTGTTTCCTCACTTCCCCAGCTGCATATTGTAGTTTTAAGAATGCTTTATAAAGATCTGTAGATGTTTGTCTCTGTCTGAGGGATTAGATGTTTAAAAGCTCGCTGGCACTGTTTGCTGACTAGGTTAGACCTCAGCGCAACCAACATTCCCATTGTTATTGCTGCTTGCTGTGTGCTCCATAATATCTGTGAGAGTAAGGGGGAGACATTTATGGTGGGGTGGGAGGTTGGGACAAATTGCCTGGTGGCTGATTTTGAGTAGCGATTAGAAAAGCACAGCTACGTGCACTGCGCATCAAAGAGGCTTTGAAAACCAGTTTCATGACTGGCCAGGCTATGTTGTGACAGATGTGTGTTTCTCCTTGATGCAAACCTGCCCCCTTTGCATTCTTTCTTTATTAATTAAAAAAAGAGAGAGATAACTGACAAAGTAGCCCGGGTGGGATGGGATGGGGTGGGGGAGGAGGGAAGGATAAGGCCACATTGCTTATTGTAGCCACACTACAAATAAAAACTGTTTGAATGACAACCTTCTGTTGCGTGGGCCATCCTCTGGAGTGGAGTGGCTGGGTGCCTGGATCCTCCCACCCCCACGTTCTTGGGCATCTGGGTGAGGAGGATATGAAACTTGGGGAGGATGGCAGGCCGTTATAAAGTGGATGCAGGGGTGTGTGTCTGTGTTCTTGTTGGCATCTGGTGGAGCTGCAGGAAAGCCTCATCATGTCTGTTTACTCCCCCATTAGCCTCAGCATTGCCTCCTGCCTCTGCTCATTGCTCTCACTCAATGCTTTCCTAACCTCTGCCACTGAGTGCCTCCATGCATTACGCTGTGCCCTATCAGTGTGGGAGGACTTCACGAGCTCGGAAAACATGTCATCACAAGTGAGTTTTTTTCGCCTTCTAATCTGCGATAACCTCAGGAATGGAGATGATAAGGGGAGTATAGAAACATTTGCACTTGCGGAGGGATAAAAAGGGAGAGTAACATTTAAGATGATACATTTCTGAGAACGAAAGGGAGACTCTTTCACAGTGAAACAAGCAATCCACAGCAGACAGCACATGTGCTTTAGGTACAAAGTCACATTTTGCCTTTTATATTGAGCGCCTGCCAGTATGGTGTCACATCATACATGACTGGGCAACAGAATTCAGTTTCCAGGCAGCCATGGTAAGCCAATGGGTACACGGGGTTGGCTTCTTAGGCCTTCATAGCATGTGGGAATGCTTTCAAATTTCAGCACCCTCCTATCCCATAGCAAGCAATGTCAGCTGGGTTTCACATTTAAAAGGAGGGACTGCTTTTTTTGACTGGATATGCAGCACACACATCCACCCACCGCTCCATGTGGCTATTCTCTGGGATGATCCCTTTTAGCCAAGAGCAAACAGCTCAGCATGAACAGGGTCCTTTTACTGTTCCCTTACAAAAATTCCCCTATTTCAGCCAGGTGACCATGAATGATATCACTCTCCTGAGGCTAACACAGAAAGATATAGACCGAATGCTGCTTGAATGCAACCAAAACCCAGGACTATTCACTGCCATGCTTTGCGCTGCAATGATTCCAGACTACTTGCTACTGGCTTGGCATGGTAAAGTGTCCTACCATGGAGGATGATATAAGGCAGCCCTCCCCAAAACCCTTCTGCAAAGGCTTTCAGAGTACCTCCAGGACAGCTTCATGGAGATGTCCCTGGAGGATTCCCATTCCCTCCCCAGACACCTTAACAGACTTTTCCAGTAGCTGTACTGGCTGCGAATGCATCCCAATTCTTCAAGGCAAATCAGATATTAAACACTATTGCTTTTAAACCTTGTACTGTAGTTACAAATGTGCACTCACCAAAGGTGCATTTTCCAGCTTCAGGGTCGGAGATCCTGCCTTGGGAGGGTATTGGTTCCAAGGTGATGAAAAGGTCCTGGCTGCTGGGTAGAAAGGATTCACCACTTGCCTGCAACTCATTCTCCTCCTCCTCTTCCTCATCCACAAAATCCTCCTCCCCATTGTGTGAGACTCCTTGCTTGCAGGAGTCCCTGGACAATGGTGGGGTAGTGGTAGGGTCACCCCCTAGAATGCCATGCAGCTGATCATAGAAGAAGCATGTATACGGCTCTGACCCAGAGTGACCCTTTGCCTCCTTTGTCTTTTGGTAGGCTTGCCTGAGCTCCATTAACTTTCACACGGTACTGCTGTGTGTCCCTGTTGTAGCCTTTGTCCACCATGCCCTGTGCGATTTTGGCATATATATTGGCATTTCCTCTTTTTTATTGGAGTTCAGCCTGCACAGTTCTTCTCCCCATACAGCAGTCAGATCCAGTGTCTCCCTTTAGGTCCATGCTGGAGCTCATTTGCAATTCTGGGTGGACTGCATGGTCACCTGTGCTGCTGAGTTCGCCACACTAACCAAACAGGAAATTAAATTCAAAATTTCCTGGGGCTTTTTCTGTGTACCTGGCTCGTGCATTGGAGTTTAAAGTGCTGTCCAGAGCGGTCACATTGGAGTACTATGGGATAGCTCCCAGAGGCCAATACCGTCGAATTGCGTCTACACTACCCCAAATTCAACCCAGCAAGGTCGATTTTAGCACTACTCTCCTTGCCGGGGAGGAGACAAAAGTCAATTTTAAGAGCCCTTTAGGTCGACAGAACGGGGTTGGTTGTGTGGACGCATTCATTTTAAAATCAACCTAACGTGGCTAAATTCGACCTAACCCCCGTAGTGTAGGCTAGGCCTGAGAGTATAACTGTCGAACATTGTAAACTGGCCAGTACCTGTAAAATAGCATAATACGTGAAATACTTAAGTATACATTTTACTATTTTTCCATAAATATCAAAATCTTTGACTTTTTCTAGTTACATAATATTTAGTTAGTGGGAACTTCTTGTCTTTGCTACTGTTTTGCCTGTAGTAACAGTTCTTTTTCTTCGTTTTTATTAGTAATTGCATTTGCTGTATTTAGTCTTCATGATAGCATTATAACTCTACTGTTTCTTCCTACTTTTTGACCAATATGTACTACTTTTGAGGTGCTGGTTGAGGAGGAAGGAATGAGCTGGATAAAACTCCGTCTTCTTGAATACTATACAGGCTAAGCTTTTCAAAACTGACTGGGGATTTTTGGTTCCCTAATTATTATGTGCTCAACTTGAGGCTTGTCTGACTTATCTGATTTTCTGAAAGTGCTGAGCACCCATTCACTGAAAATTAGGCTCCTTTGCAGTGTTTCAAGTTGGGCTTCCTAAAATTAGAGCAGCCATATTTAGGCCACAGGATACGTGAAAATTAACTCATGGCAGGTTTGATTCTTACCTCTGTCACATCACTGTAAATCAGGACTAGCTATTGAAGCAATGGCAGGGGTGTTAGGCCTGGTGTCCTGAGCCTAATAAGGCAATTACATTCTACCTAGCTAACCCCCCTCTATATTTGCAGCTGATTGAACTATATTCAATGTTCTTCCCTGTATTATTGTGCAGTGTTGCAAAGAGCTTTTCAAAAGCTATCACCATCCACCCAGGAGACAACTGCATTTCATTAACAGACCAGTTCAAGTAAAGCTGCCTCCATATGAGAAGTCATTCAGAGGTGGTGGAAGCAGTAAGCTCCCAATAGGAGTTATGGGGGCAAACAACTTAATTAGTTTTAAGAGACAGTTGGACAAGTTTATGAATGCAACTGTGTGATGGGGTTACTTGCGATGGTAGGGGGAGGCTCAGCAGTCTTGGGATTCACTTCCGGTTTATGTCTTATGTTCCTAAAAGCTCATGCTTCAGGGCTTCAGCCAGCACCCCACCTACAGAGGTCAAAAGGTAATCCCTCTCCCAATGTATTGTGGTTTTTACTCCTTCCCCTGAAGCATCAGAGATAGGCACAGTTGGAGATTGGACACTGTAAAGGGTGGGCCAATGCTCTGAGATGGCACCAAGCATTATTGCTCAGAGATGTTTAGCTGTCTAGTTCTTGCTTGCATGCTTAGGGTCTAACTAATTTCCACATGTGGGGGCAGGATGGGATTTTCCACTAAGTCAGACTGGCAGTGACCTAGAGAGTTTTTCACCGGCCTCTGCAATGTGTGGGTGTGGATCACTTGATAGGATTAGCTTACTGAATCATTTCCCTGTCTTTGCATTGAGAGATGGGGCGGCGGGGGGATGGGGAGGGACTTGGGCATTGGTGCACCTTATTCCTTTCTGTTCTCTCCCTGTCACTGTAACAGGGTGGTTTGCCTGTGGGCTGGAGGAACCTAAGGCTGAGTCAGCCTTGATTACAAGATGAGCAACACCTGAGAGGAATCAGGTGATTCCTATATAAAAGGGTGCAGGGGCGTGATGTAGCTGATAACGCCACAGAGGCAGTAAGAAAGTTCAGGAGACTGGTGGAGGGTGCAGATAAGAGGAGTATGTTTTGGCTTCTGCAGAGCCCTAGCTAGATAAAGCCAGTGAGTGGGAGTTAATGAAGGGAAGATAAGCTGAAAAACTTTTCTTTGTTTTGGACTTTTCAGTTCTGCTTTTTTGGATGAACTCTGTTGCTAGTCTGAGGAGAATTGGTGAAGAGTGAATTAAAGGATTGGAGCTTAGAATGTCACTGGGAACTGAATCATTAAAGGGGTCTGGGTGAAGGGGAAATAAAGACAAGACAGCCACAAAGCCAACCCTAGCTATGAGGAGGCCCTTGAAAGGCAGTAGGCAGCAACTGTATTACAGGCACTTAATAGTTAAGTCTTCTGTGGGCACTAACACTTTGGTCCAATTTTAGGGGTTGGGTTTAGTGTGAGGGTGCTGGGTGATGCAGGAGGTCAGACTAGATCAGTGGTGGGCAACCTGTGGCCCATGGGCCATATGCGGTCCCTGAGAGTAATCTGATTGTGGGCCGCAGGACATTTTGCTGACATTGACCATCCGCAGGCATGGCCCCATGCAGCTCCCAGTGGCTGTGTTTCACCATTCCCAGCTAATGGGAGCTGCGGGAAGTGGTGGGCTGCAGGGACGTGCTGGCTTCTGCTTCCTGCAGCTCCCATTGGCCGGGAATGGCGAACCCCAGATGCGGTTGGGAGCTGCAGGGGGCCATGCCTGAGGACAGTCAACATCAGCAAAATGTCTTGCAGCCCACAATCAGATTACCCTGATGGGCCGCAGGTTGTCCACCACTGGACTAGATGATCTGGTGGTCCCTTTTGGCCTTAAACTCTATGGACAGAGTGCTTTATGAGGCACGTTATCTGTAGAGGAAATCAGAAAAGTAATAAATGGAGACTTCCTGTTAAGCAGGAAGGGGTGGATGGAATCTATGCTATGACCCATTGAGGGCTGTGATGACTGGGGCAGGGGTGGGTGAGGAATCTATATTAGTTAGGGTATTCAAGCTATTGTTATGACAGAGTTCTCAGTGATCACAAAGCAGACAGCATTCCGCATCATGAGGCACTGTAACATGAGCAGTAATAGCCCAGTAGCGTTTAGGCCTGTCTCTGGGGGATAGGGCTCTAGCAGCTGCATGTTGCAGTGCACATTATTGTTTGAACTGACTAAACTACTCTCTGCACTGTATGTTTAGTTTTTGTTTCTTGGGTAACTTCAGACCCTGAGATGAAGAAGAAGAAGAAGAAGATGATGATGATGGTGATGATTAGCCATTGTACTAGGGACAATACAAACACAATAAATAGATGCACCTGACGAAGTGGGTATTCACCCACGAAAGCTCATGCTCCAAAACGTCTGTTAGTCTATAAGGTGCCACAGGATTCTTTGCTGCTTTTACAGATCCAGACTAACATGGCTACTCCTCTGATACAATAAATAGATGTTCCCTGCCCTAAATATAAGAAATGACTTTGATTGCAAAAACTGGAAAAGATTAAGCAATTCTTAATAGGGCATTCCCCACCTTGAGATGCATGCCTCAGGTGTTTTTGCCACCAGATTTGCACCAGAAGGAGGAGTTCAGGGTGCAGGAGGATGCTCTGGGCTGGCAGGAGAGGTTTGGAGCGCAGGAGGGGGATCAGGGCTGGGGCAGGGGTTGGGGCTTGGGAGGGAATCAGGGGTGCAGGCTCTGGGCAGTGCTTACCTCAGGCAGCTCCCGGAAGCAGCGGAATGTCCCCTCTCTGGCTCCTACATGGAGGCATGGACAGGTGGCTCTGCACGCTGCCCCATCCACAGGCACCACCCTCACAGCTCCCATTGGCAGCGGTTCCCGGCCAATGGGAGCTGTGGAGCTGGTGCTTGGTGGAAGGCAGCACACGGAGTCCCCTGGCTGCCCTTACAACTAGGAGCTGAAGTGGGGACATGCCGCTGCTTCCTGCCTCAGCCCACATACTGACTGGAGCCACCAGGGTCCCTTTTTGACCAGGTGTTCCGAAAACCAGACACCTGGCAGCCCTAGCTCTACGCCACACTGATTAGGCCTCAACTGGAGTATTGTGTCCAGTTCTGGGTGCAATGTTTCAGGAAAGATGTGGACAAACTGGAGGAAGTCTAGAGAAGAACAATAAAAATGATTAAAGATCTAGAAAACATGATTGATGAGGGAAGATTGAAAAAATTGGGTTTGTTTAGTCTGGAGAAGAGAAGACTGAGAGGGGACATAACAGTTTTCAAGTACATAAAAGGCTGTTACAAGGAGGAGGGAGAAAAATCGTTCTCTTTAACCTCTGAAGTTTGGATAAGAAGAAATGGGCTTACCTTGCAGCAAGGGCGGTTTAGGTTGGACATTAGGAAAAAAGTCCTAACGGTCAGGGTGGTTAAGCACTGGATATAAATTGCCCAGGAAGGTTGTGAAATCTCCATAATTGGAGATTTTTAAGATCAGGTTAGACAAACACCTGTCAGGGATGGTCTAGATAATATTTAGTCCTACCTTGAGTGCAGGGAATTGGACTAGATGACCCCTCGAGGTCTCTTCTAGTCCTACAATTCTATGAGTTTCAAATGCTTACTTGTCTATAGACTCTTCTGGGAGCAGTATCCCCCTTCCCTTCAATAGAGGGGAAAGAATGGCTGGATCTCAGGCACCCAGGACAATGGAGTCCCAATCTGATTGGGGCATTTGTGTGCCACTGCAATATAAATGTTTAACAGCAGGACTTTGTACGGCATTGATGCTTAACTAGTTTACTCCTGTAGTAATCAAGGATGTAGCTCATACTGTTTTCTCTTTATCCTAATGGACATACAAATTCTTGTCCGCCACACCAAAGTCAAATTAAGTTTTGGTAACAAAACCTACTGGAGCAAAACATTCCATATTTCTATGAAATATTCGTTCACTTTTGAACAACTGACATTTTTCCTTCTGATTTGACACATACAATTTTGCTTTCAGTGTTTATATATTGTCTGTAGTTTTGACAAGTAACAGTGTATATTAAACTGTTATTATGCTATAAAACAATGACAGCATATTTAAAAGGAACAGAAAACTCTGCATTAATTAGGTGGTATTTTTCTGTTCTTGGCAGCTTTCTGAGAATGGAAATGTAAGTATTTGAGGGGTTCATTGCAATGGAAATTGAAATGATGGCGTTTTGCTATTCTCCAATCTGGGACAGCAAAATTTGTGGCAGAACAGGTCATTTCAGGTTTGTGACTGAGCCAGTGCTAGAACTGTCTCTATTTTCTCTTTAAAGGGCGGCTCTACACTGAAAATTGACTGTAAAACTGGCTTTGTGGGGATCTATGTTTGGTTCACCATCATTCCGGATCAAATGTGCTCATTTCATAAAAGTAAGCATTTTTCTGTCAGCCCTGCAAACAAACCGCAGGTACCTTACTTCTTGCCCATCATCAGCTGTAACAAACTTCCTGCTGGGCAAGTTATGCCTTCTGGTATAACCCCATTCTCTTTAAGTTCTGCTGTCACTGACATATGTGAACACCACTGCCTTCTGTAAATGACTGGCCCTTAGTAAACAGCTGTTTTAATGATTCACAAGAAGGAATAGGATGCTGCTCCGTCTCTCTCTCTCAGATATGTTTGATCCGCAAGGCTGAAGGACCAAAAGCAGTAAAAATATAGTTTGCCACTACAATGTGCAGATGTGACCATGAATACCAGCAGGGAACAGAAGTGAATAATAAGAAGGTTCCATTTTCAAACAGTCACTTTTCTGAGCAGAACTGCCCATTGATGTAACTGGTATGTGAATGGCTGTTTGATTTCTGGATGCTCTTCAGACACTATTACTTTCAAAGGGAAATCTCTCCTTACAGTTTAAATGGGATCTTCTTATAGGATTAGTCCACTTGGACTCATAAATGGAGTATGAATTTTAGCGAATAACAATCTTTATGAATCTTCAAGCTGCTCCCTCCCCATCTTTTACATTTCCTGCTTCTCATCTCATACAGGCTATGTCTACACTTGCAGCTGAAGATGTGATTCCCAGCACACACACACATATTTGCACAAGCTCTCATCAACCTAGCATACTAAAAGTAATAGTGCAGCTGAGGTAGGATGGGCAGCGGTGAGCAGAAGCACAAGCTAGCTGTGCCCAATACAAACCTGTCTGAATGCCGTGTGTATATACTTGGCACAACTGCCTGTGCTGCTGTTCCTGCTGCCTGTACTACCTGGCTACTCTTCTCAATGAGAGCTAGCAAAAGCATGTCTACATGAGATGGAAATAACTTATAGTTCCCAGCGTAGACATAGTCAGGGATATTAGTCCCACATAACTCCTGCTGCAAACACCTCTGCCTCCTGATGACAGATGGGTTCTAACTCCAGACCTAGCACTTCATAAAGTTGCTACAGAAGTTACATGTCTCCTTCTGTTTAGTAAAATATTAGTGAAAATACAGGGATGAAATGTAAGAAAAGGGTCACAGCAGATGCTGGAAGGCAGAGTAAGAGAGAAAGCTCTAGGGAAAGCAAGGATGGAAAAAGGAGGGGAAGAATCAGGAGGAGCAAGGGATTAAGAGATTGAGATGGAGGAGAGAGACACATTTTCCTTTCTTGATTCTCCCTAAGAGCCTGATGAGAAGGAAAGAGAAAAATGAAGAATGAAAAAAGTAATGAATGTTGTTAGAAAGAGACTGAGCAAAATCACACCCCAAAACAGCAAGATGAAAGGAAAGAACAAGGTGGAGTGAAAGAAGCTGTGGGGGGTGGGGGAAGGGGGAAGAGGAGGAGGAAAGAAGGAAGAATAAAAATGAGTCTGCTCTCATGAGTTGTCTGTGCTGCAGTACAGGGAGCTAATTCACAGCTCTATGGTGGAGATTTTGATCCCGTTAGCTGAAGCCCACAGCCACTTCAGGAAGTACCCTTGGTGGTATCAGGCTGTGGAATGGGCTTCTGAGTATTCTAGATAGTGTTTAGCTTGTTGCGGGAAAAGAATAAAACCCTCCTAGGGGGCATCATAATGGGAAAGGGCAGAGAGAGCCACACAAAGGAACAGTGAGGGCAATACAAAGTGTTAAGAACTAGAAACAGAAAGGGAAGGATAGACAAGGCAAAGGAGGGGAGATGGAGTCAATTCCATTGTTTGTTCCTTAAAAATGTGTGTGTGAAAAAGTTACCCCAAAAAAGATGCATCATGTTTGACTTTTACACAGACACATGGGACTTCTGCTGTGAGGACCACATATGGAGCTTCTACCTCCTATGAAGAGAGAGTGTGCTCTTCTTCTGCACCAGCTAGGACACTCTATCCTATCCTGGTGGATGATGATCTAGCCAGAGTTATTCACAGATTTGTCACCTGTTGGCTTGACTACAGAAATGTGATATAGCTGGAGATGATGCCTTCAGCACTTAGAAAACTCCAGCTGGTGCACAATGCTGCAGCACGTCTCCTCAGCAACACATGCTACCATGACCATATCACATTTGCCCTCTGCTGCCTACACTGTTTTCCCATAGAATATTGAATCAAAATCTTGGTTCTTATCAGTAAGGTGTTCTGTGGCCTGGGTCCAGGGTATCTAAAAAATCATGTAAAGCTCCAGGATGAAGATTGTGGTTGACAACTTCACTGCTGTGGAACAGTAGAACTTGGTACAATAAAGGTAAAACAAGAGACCCAACTTTCTTAGGGGTTGGCCCAAGACAATAGAATGAACTCCACCAGGAAGAAAGGACTGTCACAAATCTCACCACTTTCTGCTCCAGTTGCAAGGCGTGCTTCTTTGACCGTGCATTCTCTAGCGTACATACATAGCAACATGTATATTAAAAAACAAAACAAACTATCAAAACAAGACTGTCCTCTGCACATAATTCTTCTGGAGAGAGGATGACCTAGTGACAAATGATGTGGAAAAAGCTGAAGTACTCAATGCTTTTTTTTTTGCCTTGGTCTTCACAGACAAGGTCAGCTCCCACACTGCTGTCCTGGACAACACAATATGGGGAGGAGGTGAGCAGCCCTCAGCGGTGAAAGAATAGGTTAAGCACTATTTAGAAAAGCTGGATGTCCACAAGTCCATGGGGCTGGGTGCAAGTCATCCGAGCTGTCATAAACAGATAGCTAAGGGTTAAAGTTTCTTTTACCTGTAAAGTGTTAACAAAGGGAACCAAACACCTGACCAGAGGACCAATCAGGAAACCAGATTTTTCAAAGTGAGGGAGGGAACTTCTGGGGGTGTTTGTTTTTGTTCTGTCTGTTTGTTTTCTCTCGGCTATGAGAGAAGAGGTTTTCTTTCTATCTCCAAGCTTCTTTCTACCCTTCTGTTACCAAGGTGTGAGTACAAAAGGAAAAGCAATAGGTTTATATTGTATTTTGTATTTACATGTGTGTACCTTGCTGGAATGTTTCAAATTGGATATCTTTTTGAATCAGACTGTTTATTCATATTTTCTTATAAGCAATAGCCCTGTATATGTCATCTTGATGCAGAGTTTATATGTTTATGTCTTTTCCTTTCTTTTTTATATAAAGCTTTCTTTTTAAAACCTGCTTGAGGTTTTTCTCTAGTTAAGGCTAAGGGACGAAGGGAGGGGGAAAATCTCTTTGTGTTAGCTTGACTAGGTTTGAATGCATAGCCTCGGGGGAAGGTAAATTGCCCTCTCTGTCTTGCATTCAAGGAGTTAAGTACAGTATCGCCCAGGATAACCCAGGGAGGGGGAGCTGGGGATGAAATAAAGAGGAGACAAGGGGAGGGGGTTGGTTTCCCTTTGGTGCGAGACTCAGGGCTTCTGAGTCTTGGGGTCCCTCCAGGGAAAGTCTGGGGGACCAGAGCGAGGCAGGCGCTGTAATTCCTGTCTGGTGGCAGCGAGATCAGGTCCAAGCTGGTAATAAGCTTGGGGGAGTTTCATGCTAAGCACCCAGATTTTGGACGCTAAGGTCCAGATTTGGGACAGAGGCTTATTACACGAGCGTGCTGAGGGAATTGGCTGATATGATTGCACAGCCATTGGCCATTACCTTTGAAAATTCATGGTGATTGGGGGAGGTCCCTGATAATTGGAAAAAGGCAAATATAGTGCCCATCTTTAAAAGAAGGGAAGAAAGAGAACCTGGGGAACAACAGACCGGTAAGCCTCACCTCAGTCCCTGGAAAAATCATGGAGCAGGTCCTCAAGGAAAGCATTTTGAAGCACTTGAAGGAGATGAAGGTGATCAGGAACAGTCAACATGGATTCACCAAGGGCAAGTCATGCCTGACCAATCTGATTGCTTTCTATGATGAGATAAGTCGCTCTATGGATATGGGGAAAGCAGTGGACATGATATATCTTGACTTTAGCTAAGCTTTTGATATGGTTTCCCACAGCATTCTTGCCAGCAAGCTAAAAAAGTATGGACTGGATGAATGGACTATAAGGTGGATAGAAGGATGGCTAGATTATCAGGCTCAACAGGTAATGATCAACGGCTCGATATCTAGTTAGCAACCGGTATCAAGTGGAGGACACCAAGACTCGGTTCTGGGGCTGGTTTTGTTCAACATCTTTATTAATGATCTGGATGATGGGATGGATTGCACCCTCAGCAAGTTCGCAGATGACGCTAAGCTGGGGGGCAGATGTTGATATGATGGAGGGTAGGGATAGGATACAGAGGTACCTAGACAAATTAGAGGATTGGGCCAAGAAAAATCTGATGCGATTCATCAAGGACAAGTTCAGAGTCCTCCACTTAGCATAGAAGAATTCCATGCACCGCTACAGGCTGGGGACCAACTAGCTAAGCAGCAGTTCTGTAGAAAAGGATCTGGGGATTATAGTGGATGAGAAACTGGTTATGAGTCAGCAGTGTGGCCTTGTTGCCAAGAAGACTAACTGCATATTGAGCTGCATTAGTAGGAGAATTGCCTGCAAATCAAGGGAAGTTATTATTTCCCTCTGTTTGGCACTGGTGAGGTCACATCTGGAGTATTGCATCCAGTTTTGGGTCCCTCATCACAGAAAGGATGGGGACAAATTGGAGACAGTTCAGCAGAGGGTAGTGATAATGAATGTAAGGATTTTTAGGGAGGCTTTCTGACCAGAAGACTTCAGGGACCCTTTCAGTATACCTCCCTCTGGGTCCCACCTCAAGCCAATCTATCAGAGCTGGAATAAAAGAAACCACCACACGGATATGGACTCACAACAATAATTTATTTACTAAAGGAGAAGGAAGGAAAGGGCTAGGGATGGATTAAGGACACTGGAGATTTGGAACATAAGCATAAATATGCACACACACACACTCAATAAGCAAAGATGTTTTTCTACCTCCTTCCAGTACTGTTGGTGGTGAGGCTGCAGAATCCGGACTGGTGAGAAACAGTGATGGACACCAATGGTGGATCACAGGTGTCAAAGACAGATAAGTGTCTCAGACCCACCCTATCCCTCGCTGCATTATCTATGGGTTAGTGTCAGATCTAACTAATCGGATCTAGTCCAAGAGTACACATCTGCTTCCCACAGGAAAACTAATAAACCCCAAGATGACAACATTGTTCAGTGAGTGGCTACTGTAGGCCAGTAACCAATGTGGAAGGTGTACCACAATACGGAGAGAGAGCTTTTAGACACCCAAGCCCCAAAGATTCCAGCGCTCAAGAGCCCCTAGCCCCTCCCTTCATTTGTTTATATAGAAACTGGTTACTTAGCAACAACTGATTCCCGCTCTTTTCACTTTCCCTCCTTTTTCACAAAATATGGGAACAAGAAACTGTCACAACATGAAGGTCACCTTGTTTTTATCCAGACCAAGATGGCCACCCTATAAACAATGTCCTAAAATCCAACTGGGTGTGTGCCTTCCCCAAAAATTTGGCAGGGCTGTAATTAACAGGGGCACATGACTTATGAGGAGAGGCTTGTTTAGTCTGCAGAAGAGAAGAGTAAGGGGGGATTTGATAGCAGCCTTCAACTACGTGAAGGTGGGTTACAAAGAGGATGGAGCTAGGCTGTTCTCAGTGGTGGCAGATGACAGAACAAGGAGCAATGGTCTCAAGTTGCAGTGGGGGAGGCCTAGGTTGTATATAGGAAATACTATTTCACTAGGAGGGTGGTGAAGCACTGGAATCGGTTACCTAGGGATGTGCTGGAATCTCCATCCTTAATAATTTTTAAGGCCAGGCTCGACAAAGCCCTGGCTGGGATGATTTAGTTGATATTGGTCCTGCTTTGAGCAGAGGGTTGGACTAGATGACCTCTTGAGGTCTCTTCCAACCCTAATCATCTATGATTCTATGAGACAACAAACAACACATGACAGATGTTAGTCCTATTGTTTAATACATTACTGGAAGGTGATCAGATACTATGGTGATGAGCATGGGTGGTGTGGTTCTGCCAGCTGCGGGAGGCTAGCCTCAGCCCTGCCCCTTCTGCCTATGGCCCTTCCCTTTCTGCCCCAGCCAGAGCCCAGCGCCCCCTCTCCCCCCCAGCCACTGGCCAGGTTCTGCTCCAGGCTAGCCCCTCACAGTCCCGGAGCGCTGGGGTGACACGTGGCCCCAGCCTCCCCAGACCAGGTGCACCAGGAAGGCAGGCAGCACACGGCTGCAGTCCCCCCAGCCCTGGGGTGTTGGCAGCACACAGCCCCAGCTTCCCCAGCCACTGAGCATGGGGGGGCGGGCAGCGCGAAACCCCAGCCTCCCAGGCCCTTGAGTACTGGGAAGGTGGGTGGTGCACAGGCCAAGTTTCCTCAGCCCCAGAGCATGGGAGGGCGGGTGGACACACTCCTCTCAGCCCCAGATCATGTGAGGTGGGCGGCGTGCAGCCCCAGCCTCCTGAGCTCCGGAGAGTGGGCGGCACGTGGCTGCAGCCTCCCCAGCTCTGGAGTGCTGGGAAGGCAGGCGGCGCATAGCCCCAGAGCACTGGGGGGCTGAAGCAGGACTGGAGCCACCGTACATGGGGAGTAGGTTGGAGGCACGCCTTGCTGTTTGGGGAGGCACAGCCTACCCCAGCCTATGTGACCCTCTGCCCATGGCGTCGAGCATGGTATAAGAAGCTATATAGAATGCAATAGAGTGGTCTGGTCTATGTCCTTGCTCTTAACTCCCCTGTCTTTGGGAAAGACCAGTGCTCAGTGAGTGCAAGCACAGGAATTGTGACAGACATGTGGACCAGAGTGTAAGTAGGCAAAGGTTTCTTGTACCCTCTTCCTCCTTGTGTACTGTCACAGGGCTAGTCAAAAACCAGATCTGATTAGAGTTTCATAATTACAGTAATGATAGTTTTTGGATATGGAGACATAATCTCATGAGGCTTTTTTAAAAAGTCATAAGAATAAAAGGTGGGTCAAAATGTCTTTCTAATAGATATTCAGTTTCCCTAACATCAGCTGTAACTTCATATATGACCAGTGATGAATGCTGTTTCTCCAGACATAGGAGAGGGTGACCACTAAAATTAACATAACTTCCTCTCTGCAATATGACCTAGCTACATCTTGGAATAGGGATAGATTTCTGCAATCTTTTTTTTCCAAAAAGACAAAATCTTTCTGCAATATTTATACTATTTTTAACCACCATTGCTGTGTATTTGGCCAATGGGGTCAATCAATGACTTATCTCAGTTTTGAGTGAATGGAAAAAATAGTGATTATAGTGATTCATTCATGCTGTAATATACTTGGAAGTTAGCACGTATATTATTTTCCCTCACAGCTCAGGGAAGCTAAGATTCCATCCAACCCTGCAGTAAATATTTTAGAATAACAAGTGTATGGATATTTTCTTTCACTTTCTTTATAGTTTTTTTTCTTATGGAAGGACATTTATCATAATGTAATAATAAAAGGTTTCTATGGTAAGAAGTATTGAAGTTCATGCTAAGTAGGTTTTATTTTTTTACATTAGATTTTGGAAATGAAAACAAACACATCAGTGATTTTATGTCATTCTCTGCAAGACAGGAAAGAAATGTGCAATTAACACTGCAAGTAGTTTTAAAAGCTTCTTTTCTAACAAGAAAAACAAGTAATAAAACCAACTGCTCAATTCCTTATGAACTAATGCATTTCCAGTTTTTAAGGTTTTCTGGCATAATATTTAATAATTAAAAGAATTCAGAAACTGCTGCCATGAACAGCTCCAACACCTTTATGATACCAGGACTCAGCTGCACTCAACATCCTTCATGTAGCAGCAATATGAAATGTGTTCAGGTTTCCCCCCCTCCCCTCAGTACTGTTTTAACTGCTTTCTATCTCACGTCGCTCAAAGTTATTTTCAGGCTAAACACAGTATTTACTACAACTATATATTAACAGGTTAGAGTTTTCTGCTATTGCTATTTTAATGTGCTCTTTGACCACGAAGGATTTTAAAATGTTAGCAAAATGTATTTAATGAAGACTAGTATCGGTATAAAATAAGTGATATTTATGGTGAAAATTGCAACCTCATATACAAATAAACAAACAACCCCTTCCCCCGAGCAACCCACCAAAAATAAAACTATCAGCAAACAGGATTTTAAGTGTCTGAAACAATGTTTTGCAAAAATGCAACTTTTGAAAATGAACACTAGAGTTCTACTTATTAAAAAGGCATGCTCCATCTGCAGAGGTCTCCCTCATGCTTTCATGAAATGAGAAAGAGAACGTACCAGAAAAATGAAAGGTCCCCCTTTTTCGCTATACATTAAACTCTCTTCACCAATAATATATATCTCTCTAAAGTACTATGGCTGCTTGAAGTAGACAGTCGACATAGGGGAACAGTCTACTGAAAAAGGAAGATGTTTTTCTTACAAGAGAAAAAATAAAAATTTCTGTAATACAAAGCTACAAGACAGTGAACCCCAAATGAACACCAGTGGCAGCCAGTTGCCTTCGACAGACTCCTAGACATGTAATGCGGCAGCAGTCAGAAAACAAAATCCTAGCAATCACAAATAGCTGCATGCAACCTACTGGGACCAAGCGTGAGAATTAAGGGTCAGATGAAAGATGAGGCTGGTGGACCCAAAGAAAGAGGTTGGTAAGGTGGGAATGCCAGACATTCTGGTTGAGAAAATGGCTGAGTGGAAGATCAGATGCCAGTATTGAGTGGCTTTGGCAAGGATCTGTCAGGTCAGGCCATGCTATATACATCCTAGAACATCCAGATGACAATAGATACCTTCCGAAATGGAAAGGAAGAAGATTGGTGCCATGTGAATGAGCTTCCCATAAGGTGTTATGAGACCCGGGAAGTCAAATTATTGTAATGAATATCTTTGGGAGAAGGGACCCATGCTAAATTCTTCCTTTGGGTTAGACCTCCTTAATGCTTGTCTTATATGATAACAATTATTGGCTGGAAAGACCAATATGCTATATACTGTTGTTAATCATTTGTGTATTATATCAGTGATCTTTCTAGCCAAAGTAATGACATACAAACTACTTATTAGAGTGGATTAATTGTTTGTATGCAAAGACTTCATTATATGTTTCTTCGTATTTGGAAGAGCCTTCATACTGCCCCTTTATTTCACTCTTATCAGCCAGGGGAACATTGGCAGTGATCTCCTCTTCATTTCCTTAGCTGGAGCAACAGCTGTTGCTGAAGTGTTTATGAACACAGAGATTTCAGCCACAGAACTCTAGCAAAACTTCCCTATAAACAGAGTAAAGCTCCATTCTGAGTGGTGTGAAAGTCCATGGAAATGCATAGGAGCAATCTTGGACTTCTACTCTTTTTTGCTTTAGAGTAAAATCTTCTCCCCTTTCCATAGAGGCAGAAGTCCCCAGATGTAGTGAAACTAATGTGGTTCTGCTGTGTGTGGTTTGTGCCAGGGGAAAGGATGGGGACAGAAGTAGTGCCATGCTGTGGAGCACAGTTTTTTAGGGGTTCCCTGTTCATTATCACACAGGGAGTATTGGGAGGTGTGTGAAGGACAG
Organism: Chelonoidis abingdonii; assembly: GCF_003597395.2. Lineage (NCBI taxonomy): Eukaryota > Metazoa > Chordata > Testudines > Testudinidae > Chelonoidis > Chelonoidis abingdonii. Next base: position 48,246,667 of record NC_133769.1, on the reverse strand, counting down.
GAAAGGAGTGGGAATGGGGTTGATGTGGAGTCCCATGAGGCACTACAGCAGCTCAGCCAGGGAGGATATCTTGGTGCACCACAGGAAATGTAGTCTGTCCAGGAAGCTCATCCCCTAAAGGAGAAATGGGGCATAAATAATCCACACTTACAACTAGCATGAGGCTTTTTCTATTTGAAAGCATCGGTTCTCAGCTGAAAATTTTTGATTTTTTTTGCTGAAAAATCTAACTGTTCAATGGACTAGGCCGCCCCCACCTCCAATTTCCCCCCCAGCTCTAATCTATTCATAGAGCAGAGAAGATTTGCAGTGGACAATCTAGCTGATCGGTTGCTTGCTGGTTCCCAGGAGCTGGGACCTTTGCCAGAACATCACTACGACTGAGCTCTCTGTGATTGGGCTCCCCTCTCTAGGACCCTGTGTATTAACCTGAACATCAGAGAGATGGTGATGTAGCATTGTCATACAATTTGGCTGTAGCACAGATCTGCTCCCAGGTCTGGCCATTCTCCTGTTGAGATGCGAGAACCCTGTGTTTAGCTGCTCTCTGAATTGCTCCTTCCTAGTCCCTTAAATCTGCTGATGTAGAGAACTGAGGAGATGCTGGAGGCTGCATTTGTATGTGTAGGATTGCTCAGTGCAGGATCCCTGTCGGTAGATGACTCTAACCATAGTGAAATAGTTTAGTGCATAGTCCTGAAACCCACCCCATGGGCATAGACCTGGAGCTGTGGCTAGAATGACTGTCATTCTAGCCATCTAACCCTAGCCATGGAGTCATGGAGCAGTAACCAACTAGGGAGTCAAGGGGCAGGGTGTAGTGAAAGCTAGGCATTCAGTAAGGGTCAACAACACAGCCAGATTTTCCCTTGGCTACTGATTGGAAGCTGTCAGGTCCTCTTCCCAGTCCAGGGCCAGCAACCCAGCCACAGCTTTCATCCAGCTCAGGGCCAGGAGCAGCCTCAAGGAGTTACCAGAGTTACTTAGATGGTAGTTCAGGGTAATTTCAGAGATAATCAAGAGCATAGCGATTCCTCTGTTCGTGAAGCTCATTTTGCAGCCTTGTCCAACTAGTTATCGGGATATCTGCAGCCATTTGTGTAAATAAAGTGATATGTATTAACGAAATATGCAGATGAGGACATCAAGATGTATGCATAAAATCTCCAGCTTTCTAAATTTTCAGCCTTGGTGGAGATACTTTAATATTACCCGCAGATAATCACATATCTGCACAAAAAGCATATGCAATCCTAATTATTGTAACTTCCAGTCTCCACTATATATCATGAACAAACTCATCCAGAGATGAAATCTAGTTTCTTCTATTCCTTTAATTCTCACCAAGATAGCTCTCAAAAAATTCTCACAAATATAAACTATAAAAATAACAGATCATACCAAACTTTCCCAACATGTTTTGTGCGCATCTCTAGTTCTGGTCATTGTAAGTCACAAAGAGTATTGTAGCATTACAAAATAGCAGGGAAATTGTATGAGAAAGCTCTTCCCAGAATATTATATTTTTAAACATAGGGCTATTATTGCAGATTGCCACAAACTAAAGTATGCCCAGAACAGACAAAACACATCTTTATTTTTATGGAGATTATAATAAATTACTCTATTGATATTTCATTGTACCAAATGTTCAATTAATTTAAACCTTCTGCCTATGTGGACAGATGTTCATTCTCTTTCTCTCTCACATGCTTCCGTACACAGTGGTTTCTGTATAACATGCACAACCTAACCTGGTAGTTACTGCAGCACACTGACTACTGGGCTAGAGCACAGCATCTATCCGTTAGATCACTCTTCCCCTTCACATAATGCTATGCTGTAGCATAGAAGATTTTGTTTCCAATTAATTTAATTTTAGCGATAAGAGCAAGTACAATGGATTTTAATTGTCTTAAAGCGAGTTGTCATTAGGCTTAAAGTGCAGTTTATTTCTCCTAAAGTACAAAACAGTTGTGATACAGTTGGATAGACACTCAAAATAGCAAACTGCTACAAAGCCTTCTCTGTGCCAAATTAAGACCATGCCATTCTCCTATTCCTCTTGTGCAGTAAATGGCCCTGATTTTTAATGTACAGTAGCAAACATCTCTTAAAATGGAGCTGAGTAAAAGGAATTACCATGTATACTAGATCATAAGCTGATTCATTTATAAGCCGACCCCCTCCAAGATGGATAAGTAAAAATGGAAACTTTTATAACCCATTCAAAAGCCGACCCTATAATTCAGGGGTCAGCAAACTTTGGCTCCCAGGCCATCAGGATAAGCTGCTGGTGGGCTGAGATGGTTTGTTTACCTCGAGCATCCACAGTAGGGTGACCAGACAGCAAGTGTGAAAAATCGGGACAGGGGGTGGGAGGCAATAGGAGCCTATATAAGAAAAAGACCCCAAAATCAGGACTGTCCCTATAAAATTGGGACATCTGGTCACCCTAGTCCACAGGCACGGAGGTAAACCTAAGTTAATAAAGTGTCCTGGCGCACCATTTGCTAACCCTGACAGGCCAGGACAGCAACTGATGGGGAAATTTTTCTGGGGGGAGAAGCTGGGAGTCAGGGGAGTAACCCCTATGACCACTCCCCACATGACCCCACCCCTAGCCCAGGACCTCCACATTCTCCTCATCCCATCCCTTCCCACTTTATCTGGGGAGGGCCAGGGGAGGATGTCTCTGACCTGGCTGGAGTTGCTCCAGCAGGCTGGGCAGTGCTGCTGCAGCCTGCTCCAGCAGGCCAGACCGGGCGGGGCAGCTGCAGCATGTTCCAGTGGGTTGGGCCAGGCGGCACCACCGCAGCATGCTCCAGCGGGCAAGGCGGCACAGCCACAGCCTGTTCTGGGGGCAGGGATGAGCAGCATGGCTGCAGCCTGCCAGCCTCGGAGCTGCAGCTGCTTTGGAGGCTGGGGGGAAACCAGTGTGGCCAGAAGTGGAGAAACTCTGTCCTCAACTCTTCCCTTCTGCCTTTTGCTGGCTGTGCTGCCTCTCCTTGTGCCCTCTGTTGGGGAGAAGGGGCTGTGTCCCACCTCTCCTTCTCTATACTCATTCATAAGTTGACCCCCTTCTCTGGTGCTTCCCTTTTTTACTAAAAATAATTCGGCCTATGAACGAGTATATATGGTATATGGATATTTTGTATAGAGCTAAAAATAATAGCTTGAAGGAATAACACCGACAGGTAACTATGTATGAAGTTGGTTGTCATAAACAAGCAGGCTGATAGACTTTTTCTTAGCTAACTTGTAAGTATATAAGTTAAACTTTTAAACATAGAATGAAAACTGAAGGCATCCCTTTGTGATACACACAGATGGGTGGAAAAATACCCCTTGTGTAGCTATTTTAGTACTCAAAGGCAACAGAATCTTCCAACTACTAAAACTACCAACCATGCTTTGTGTATTCATCAGCCTTTCTCTTCCTGTTAACTCTGACCCCTGGGGTTTGATAAGATGAGGCCTTGACTTCAGAGGGACGTAAGCCCATATTTTAAGTATGTGCTTAAGTGCTGTCCTGAATAGGAGTGTTCAGCTGGAATGGAACCATATTCCTGTCATCTGAATATGAAGCCTAACTTCCTTTAAACATGCAGAGGTGGCAGGTAAGGTAATATCTTTTACTGGACCAACTTAACATGCATGAAGTTGAGAGACAACACAGACAAGTTAGTAGACTAATTAAGATGGAAATTACAGTTCATGTTGGGCAAAAATTCAGGAATTCAAATTTGTAAAAGATATAATCAAGGAAAAGATTTGTGTTAGCGTTTCACATTGATCACCACCCTGTTGCTCATTCAGCTAGAGGTTCTCTACTGTGCTCTAATATGTCATATGTAAACAACTTCTGACAGCTGCTATTTCCTTTACATTCAGCCACCATACAATGGTTTTGGTCGTCAAGAACCAAATTAGAACTGTATTAGGGAAAAGTTTGTTTTTAAAGGTATTTTTAAAAATATTACCGGTAGTTATATTTTGCCACAAACATATCTCAGAAATGGTTGTCCCTCCAAAAGTATTCAAAACTAATCATTTTTCAGTATGCTCTGTTAGCATGGAATGCTCTGATATATGATTTTGTTTGGGAGAATTTCTATTATTCTATATTGTTTAAATCTCTCAATCATTTTTGATAATTTGATCTGTTTTGAGTTTGTATGTATTTTTGTCAGTATTAATGTGGGATTTTTGTGGGTCACTTTGTTGCAAACAAAGGAAATACATTTTAAATATGTTCATCATCACACAGACATCTCTCAGTTGTTCAGTTTATGCAAATTCAAGAGCAAAGTGCTACAGAGAATGCTTTCCAGTAACTCATTATAAAACTGCTTTGCACTTACCTAGTACCTTCAATCAAAGAATCTCAAACTACTTAACAAATATTAATTAAACCTTACAACCCCTCATGAGTCTACCTCTTAAAAGAGTACCACCACATTTTGTAGGACACCCTAAGTTGTATGAGCAATGGCTGTAATGCAGGGACAAGGAAGAGGCAATGGCGATATTTCTAGCATGGGGAGGTTGCGGACTCTTCTTTATTGCAGGTTTTCAAAAGGAGATGGATAGCCATCTGTCCTGCATGGTTTAGACCCAACAAATCCTAAAACCTGGCATGGGGTTAGACTAGATGACCCTAGTGGTCCCTTCTAACTCTATGATTTGGTGGGCAATGGAGAATATAATGATAGGAAAGTAATGTTCCTGAATGGATCCCTTATTTCAGAGGAGCTCACTGTCCCTTATTGTCCTTTATTTTAGAGTCTGTATCCCCCTGTTGTGATATTGGTATCATATCCATTTTACAGATAGGTAAATGGAGAAACTGATACGTTTAAATGACACTCTTCAGTTGACACATTGACTCAGTAGCATAGCTAGGAATGGACCCTGGCAGATCTCACTGTCACATCCTTTAACCATTAGACACCATTCCCTGCCCTTCTTAAATATTCAAAGACCTGGCTTAAGTTTTGGTGCATAATTTGAACTATGAACTAAGCATCTTTGCATATGTATAAAATGGATTCAGACTTGTAAACTTGTTTTTTCATTCTCCTGTATATATACAGTGGGCTTTCTGCTTTTCAGCCAAATTTGGACTGCTCCTACTTAAGAGCATTGGGGAGAGGGTATAGGGAAACATTCCCCTCCTACTGTACCTGAACAAGTGTCAGCCACATTATTGAAGCAAATGCTGCCTGCATATAACAGGCAGCTAATATGACCGGTGGTGCGATACATTCCAAAGGCATCAGGAACGGGAATGTAAGCAGGTGGGGCTCATCCGTTAGCTGGGGAAGGTGAAATCATGTTCCTAACTGGCATAAAATACTCTCAATGCTCATCAGGCCACTGTCTCCAAAGCTTCCCAGCTGAACCCCTTCTACCCCCGCCCCCAAGCTGTTTCTTCCTCCCTATAGGTATTCTCCTATCAGGCCTGTCATCTGAGAAGTATGGAGCAACTCCCCTATCTGGTCCTTACTTGACCCTGGATCTCTCCTGTCTCCCATCTCTAAGAGGATGGAAGCCCTGCATGTGATTTCTTGTAGCAAATATATGGCTTGAAACTATGGCTCCCAGTTTTAAAGCGTTCAAGGGCTGTAATAGATGCATTGAAGGGCAGGCAGCCACCTTAAAGCCCAGTGCCCTGTTAAACAAGTGTTTGAGACCATGGTAATAGTGCCACTATCCCTGTGAACTGCTAGTGCCTGGAGGCTGGGCTTGTTAAGGTGAACATAGTGTAGTTTTCTAAAGGTGTAGTAAGTGCCTGGAGACATTCCACCTGCTTCTGCAGGCATAATGCCTCCAGCCATTCTTGGCTCTTACCCTTCCATAATCCTGCATCATAAAAGTGTCTGTTTGCACAAGCCATAACTAAGCCCTGAGATGTTAAAACAGAGAAAATCCCAAACTGTGTACTCAACTGTGCCCTTTATGTGTACATAACTCAGGGCATCATTTGGAAGTAGGGCAGTCAACAAATCACATTTAACTTATGCAATTAACGCAAAACAAATTAACTAGATTAAAAAAATTGGTCATGATTATTTGCAATTTTAATCACACTGTTAAACAATAATAGAATACCAATTTACATTTATTATAAATATTTTCAGATGTTTTTCTACATTTTCAAATATATTGATTTTAATTACAACACAGAATACAAAGTGCTCACTTTGTATTATTATTTTTATTACAAATATTTGCATTGTAAAAAAGATAAATCGTATGTTTCAATTCACCTCATTCAAGTACTGTAGTGCAATCCCTTTATTGTGAAAGTGCAACTTAAAAATGTAGAATTATTTTTTGTTACATAACTGTACTAAAAAACAAAACAATGTAATGCTTTAGAGCCTTGAAGTCCACTCAGTCCTACTACTTGTTCAGCCAATCACCTAGACAAACACATTTGTTTACATTTACAGGAGATAATGCTGCCCACTTCTTATTTACAATGGCATCTATAAGTAAGAATAGGCATTCACATGGCACTGTTGTAGCTGGTGTTCCAAGGTGTTTATATGCCACATTTGCTAAATATTCATATGCCCCTTCATGCTACAACTTGTATAGTGAAAATATTTGTAATGAAAAATAAAAATTAGGGCTGTCAATTAATCACAGTTAACACATATGATTAACTCAAAACAAATTAATGCTTTTTTAAAAATGAGCATTAATCACACACCAGGGTGCTGTGCTCAGGGGGTCACTGGTTCCTGCCTCTGGAAGAGGTGCCACTGTTCCTGCTTCCCTACTCCAGTCTCCTCCCTCAGCCATGGAACCACTCATCCAAGCTGCTCCAGACCGGGATAATGCATCATGTCTGCTGTGCAGAGCAGGGATCAGGGGCTGATGTTGATGTGGACCACTCCTGTGTACTCAGTCACTGCTGAGCTGGGGTTGGGGAACTGGGGGGAGCCTGTCAGTAGTTGCTGCTGCTAGCTCAGGAGTGAGTGCTGCCCACAGCAGCTGTTGCTGGCTGAAAAAGCGTTCAGGCTCCTGAGTCCTCTGTTCAAAGAGACAGTGGTCCCCCCCTCACCACACTCTTCCCCCAACACACTCACATCCACATTCTTACTCCCAATACACACACACTTCCTCCCCAACATTAAAAATATTTAAATAAATGGTATTCGATTATTATTTAATAGTGTGATTAAAACTGTGATTAATCACAACTATTTTTTGTAATCTCACGATTAATCATGATTAGCTATTTTTAATCATTTGACAGCACTATTAGGAAGATTTAGTCTTTTTCACTGATCACCTTTTAAGGAACTCAACCGTTAATTAGATACTGCAAATTAATGTATTGTTCATAACAATCCAAGGAAACAGCATTTTCATGTTTATTTGTTGTATAGTAGAACTATACAAATAAGCAGCCCTTAGCTTGTTTTCAAGTATGAATATGAAAATAATTACTTCTGTCATAAATTTTTCAGTCCATATGGATAAGGTATAATACTGGCACTGATATGTACAGGTCCATCTGGCCAGAGCCTCATTTTACTGCATAAGGTAAAGCTTTCTTAATTCAACCATCTGTCTGAAGGACTGTTTATTGCCCAAAACATGTAAATAAAACAAGGCAATATGTACAGCACACATATATCTCATGCAATTCCAGGACAATGGTGTAAAGAGGTTCAAAATATTGTATTAGAGTATTTATTTTTATCTTAGTTTTTTCCCCTTATATTCTCATAGCCAATAAATGTGTCATTTTACCTATGGAGTAACAGCTGTTGTATGTTACACAGTTGTTACAGCAAAAGGTCCAAAGAATACATACATATTGAACAGTAGTCATACAGGCAACAAGCCTGATTTGAATTTCATCCTGCTGCAGTTCAGGAGTAACTCTGCCGAAGTCAACAGAGTAACAGCAGTGCAGAATCAGGCCCTTAATGTGCAGTTGTCATGGATTGTATGTGCTACAGATTTCCTGTATATCCTTGGAACAAATGATTTGAGGTCAATTTTTCAAACGTATAGCTAATTTTGGCAACCCCAATTAATGGACATTTTGAAAATTTGGCTGTTAGCCCAATACAGGGCTGTGAGGTATATTCTCTCATATCTGTAAATTGGCTTGAGGTCCTCTGATAATAAATGTCATATAAGCACAAATTATTTTTAAAATATCCATCATGTTGGATAATATGTAGAGATACAGTTGATCAAATGTAATAACAATATTAATAATTAATAATTATTAATACCAAACCCCAAGACCTGGAAGTACAGATTTAACACTTAGTGGGGGATAGCCTGCCAACCTGACTGAATATGGAGGTCACAGATAAATTGAAAATTATTATGAATGGTATAAAGAAGGCTTCAGAAGAGCTTAGCTGGACTGCGCACACTTTGCCTGGCAGTGTAAGTTGTGTGGAGGTGAGCCACCCCAGACTGATATCATGTAACTGTCCAAACAACCCAAGAAAACTGGAGACCATTGTTGACAAAAAGTGAAATGGACTTGTAGTGCTTATCAAGAAATAATCCAATGTTGGATTTTGGCAAAACTGGAAGAGAGAGGTGGAGGAAATGAATACTCCAACACTAGAAGGACAGAAACAACAAGAACACAGAGAAAGAAGAAGGAAGTTAAAGAAGAAGTGAAAAAATAATAGAACAGACAAATAAGAGTAACCCAAAGGACAAAACTCAACTAGATGTTGATCTGAGCCATTAATATGTGGTTGATACCAGCAGTATAGTACGCTACTGGAATGGTCAAATGGAATCAAGAGGAAAAAAAGTTGATATCCAAACAAAAAAGTTTATGGTGATGCATAGAGTAATGAATATCAATCAAGAAGTGGACAGGATGTACATCTGGTGATATGATGGAGGAGAAGGCCTGTACCTGTGGAGGAAGCAATTGACAATGAAGAATTTTACATCAGAATATATGACAAGTCAGCCAGAGTAAAAGAACATCTGGTCACGATAACAAGCAATGGGTGAGCATGCATTCCAGCCCAAGAAAGGACAAAACAAGACACCAAAGAAAGACTTAAAAAATTTACACAGAAATCAGTACATGGGCAGCAGTGGAGAGAGATTGAACCCATTAGTGATCAAAGATTACGAGACTCATGTCTTATAGAAGGATACCTCAAAAAGGAGACAGAGAGTCTCATTATGAGAGCACAAGAGAAGTCTTTAAGGCTTAACCTTGTTTAAAACTAAATTTACTAGCAGAATTGCTCCCCAAACTGCAGAAAGTGTTCCAAAATGGAGGAGCCAGTGGAGCACGTGTTAAGCACCTGCAGGAGCCTGGCTGGGAAAGAATATCTGAACAGACATAATGAGGTCACGAAGTGTCTCCATTGGAGCCTCTGTGGCAAATACAGATTTAAAAAAACCATGCAATATTACAACCATCGAACTGAAAGCTCTCTAGACAATGAACAGCCTAAGATTTTATGGGATCTGGCAATTGTCACAGACTGAACAGTGTAGGCAAACAGGATGGACATAGTTAAAGAAAAGACAAGACCAAGTTAATTGATATTGCCATACCAGTAGACAGAAACTTAAAAAAGGAACAAAAAGAGAAGATTGCAAATTATGAAGAACTCTCCCACAAAGTGGAATGATTGTGTAAAACTAGAACAAAGAAAATCCCAGTGATTATTGGAGCATTTGAAGTGATCTCTAATGGTATGAATGAGCATCTCAAGAACACTTGAGAAGTACAAGATATCATGATCCTTTAGAACAGTGTTTCTCAATGACCAATTATCATAAGCATTCCCAAATCTGGACCTTAGCGTCCAGAAATCTGGGTGCCTGCATGAACCCCTCTAAGCTTAATTACCAGCTTAGCTCTGATCTCGCTCAGCCATACAAAAATTCCAGTGTTTTGCTCACTCTGGTCTCCCCAAAACCTCCCTGGGACCCCCAAGACTCAGATGCCCTGAATCTATCACAAGGGAAAAAACCATTTCCTTCCCCCTCTTCTCTCACCCAGAATTACTCTCTGGGCTAACCTGAGAGTTACTGATGCACCTCTTTACATCACAATACCAAGAAGCATGTCTCCTGTCCACAAAGGAGACAAACCCCAAAGACAGAAACAGAAAGATTTATCTCTCTTCCCTTCCCACCAATCTCCTGTGTTGCAGAGCTTACTCCTAGATCTAAACCAAAGAGAATCCTCCCCTTCGTTCCTTAGCCTACCCAAGAGAAAACTCAAACAATCTTAAAAGAAAGTTTATATAAAAGAAAGAAAAAACACATGAACATGACTCTGCTCAAGTTGACAATACACAGGATACTTAAAAGAAAAATATGATAACAGCCTTATTCAAAAAGAGATACAATTTAAACATTCCAGCAACTACACATGTAAATACAAAAAAACCAATACAGCCTATGTTTTTTCTACTTGTACTTAAACTTTGAAACTGAAGATTAGAAGCTTACAGATAAAAGATCCCCTCTCATAGCTGAGAGCCAGAACAAAGACACAGACCCAACATTCCCTCCCTGAGTTTTGAAAAAATCCAGTTTCCTGATTGGTCCTCTGGTCAGGTGTTTGGTTCCCTTTGTTAATCCTTTACAGGTGAAAGAAACATTAACCCTTAGCTATCTGTTTATGACACCAATCCATGAACTGGCACCAGTCCCTGAGATCTTCCTGTTACCTGTCAGCTCTGTGTTCTTCGGGAACCAGAGCACAGTATGCAGCTTGTCGGACTCATGAAAGACCTTTCCCCCTACCCCTTCAGCCTCTGCCTAAACCAAAACTGATCAGAAGAAAGACTTACAAAAAGCAATGAAAAGGCAGTGGGAGACACACCTAAACCCCTGGGATAAGGATGGACAGGATTAAGGAAACTCTCCATGCCTCATTTGCATCAAAGATGGAATAGGGAGGCATCTCCATTAGCATACAGAATGGAGAACAGAGATTCCAAGGCAAGAACCGCATGGAACTCTGGGACCAGAAAAGCAGGGAAGCAGTGCATAATGGGGGATCTCTGCACCAGGTGTTAATGAACCCAGGCCTGCACACACCCAGCTCAGCAGTTATCAGACCAATTCTAGTAATAAATCCTTTATTGGTATCCAAAGCAGTGAAGCTTCCTAATTGCATTGTGAGCTCCCTCCAAGGAGCACTGCCCAAAGCCAGGAATGATCAGCTCCCATTGTCTAGCCTGAACAAAACAACTTTGGTATTCTCCCTTATTTACACATAAACAAATCTAGTGTTCTCCCTTGAACCATTGTTCTTTCCCTACAAAAACCCCTACCCAGGCTCAAGTAAGTGCTCTGATGCCTGGATCCAAAATCTGCATCAGGTCCACTGGGACTTCATCTTCTCCTGACTGATCATGCTGGGGGCTCTGCCTGTCTCCAGCACTCTGGATCCTCAGCTTCCACCACCACCTGGGACCCCCAATTGATTCAAGCTTCATGGAGTGGTGAGAACCCATCTCTCTCTCTCTCTCTCTCGGTATAGCCTTCTGACCTTGACTTGTGTGCTCAGTTATGGTTTTCTAACCTGGCTTTTATAATTAAGTTTAATTTAGATTTAATATTATAACTGTTTTGTTTGTTTAGCTCCCCTATGGTTATTACTTGGCAATAAATAACTTTCATGATTAAGCTGGTTGCTTCTCTTTCTCCCTCTCATGGGTGTTTTTTGGCTTTCTCATTCATTCTGCAGCAACTCTCTGTGTACCTAAACTAAAAGATCTCTGCAGCTCCCAAAAATCCTGCAGGGCTTGCTCATTAAGTGGGTTACTATGAGAATAATCATGTGAAAGTGGGGATAGAGACATACTGAACCTGAGACATATGAGGGTGTCAGCTTGGAAGTGCTGCTCAACCCAGCCTGCTCAGGCATGCTCTATTCTGGTGCGGTACCCATGGCATATGAGAGTAACAGCTTGGAAGTGCTGTTTGACTCAGCCTGCTGAGTCTAAGGGCATATGAGGGTGACAGCTTGGAAATGCTGCTCGACCCAACCTACTGAGTCCAGGGACATATAAGGGGTCAGCTTGGGAGTGCTGATTAATCTGGTCCTCTCAGACGTGCTCTGTTAATGTGTGTGTGTGTTCGTCTGATTCTGGAGCTGGAAGAACCCAGCACTGGGGAACCTAGGTCCTGCAGGATAGCTCCATTGGGAGGGAACTTGCAGCAGGGAGAAGTAGAGCTCTGTATGAGAACACAAGTGACACAAGCAGTACATTGATAGACATACAGAACCCTCCCTCCCCCAGAAGAGTAACCCTAATAAATGAGCATACCCCAAAGTAACGGGCAAAGCTGGTAATATTCTTGACACAGTTTAGGGAGGCGGCAAGCCAGTCCCAAGTATCAAAAAGCTTGAGAAGCACTGGCCTAGAAGACAGTGCTCTTATGCACTGTGAGAATTTTAAGGATAATCAAAGGAGAATGAGTATGTTTGAGCACCTAAAAGGCATGAATTCTGCAGAGGGTTTAACAAAACATTTGACACCCAAATGTATAGAATTGCTTTGTGGTCAAGATTTATTGGTAAGTTTTGGGGATAAATTTTAGACACTAGATTTGCCCTTTTTATGCTTAAAATTCTTGTATGTTGTGAAGGTTGTTTGTTAAAAAAAATCCCCATAATGTAATTCTGAGGGTTGATAATTAATACCTAGCTCTCATATAGTGCTTTTCCATTCAGGAATGGTGAGATACTCAGTGACTATTAATAATGTTTTGTGAAATTTATAATCATAGAATCACAGAAATGTAAGTCTGGAAGGGACCTCAAGAGTTCATCTAGTCCATCTCCCTTCACTGAGGTCAGAGTAAATATACCTAGATCGTGCTACCTCAGATCTCATGGAAATAATTGGGAAACTGATGTCACAAGACTACAGCTACTTTTCAGCAGGTGGGACTGCGCTTTAAGAGCACTTTTTAGAAAATGTAAATCTGCATGGGCTGACAAGATCTCTTGAGGCATGGTCATGGGAGGTACCAGTACTGATTGAAGAAAATGGGAATTAAAGTCATTTGCTCAAGATCAAACCTTTGGTTCTACCACTGATCCAGTAGGCAGCAGAACATTGTATTATCAGAGGGAAGAAGGAAGGTCCTCAAGGAAGGTAGGAGATCATTTAAAAAATGCTGATCCAATGCAAAATGATAAGACTCAATGAAGGGGAAAGACAATAACAGAAAATGTGGAAATGGCAGAAGTGCTAAATGATTTTTTTGGTTCAGTTTTCACCAGAAAGTTTAGTAGCGATCAGATATCTAGCACAATGAACTCCAGAGAAAATGAGGTAGGAGCTGAGGCTAAAACAGGGAAAGAACAAGTTAAAAATTACTTAGACAATTTAGATGTCTTCAAGTTGAAAGACATCCTAGAATACTCAAGGAGCTAACTGAGGAGATATCTGAGTAATTAGCAATTATCTTAAAAACATATGGAAGACAGGAGAGGTTCCACAGGACTGGAAGAGGGCAAATATAGTGCCAATCTGTAAAAAGGGGAATACAGACAACTTCAGTGCCCAGGAAGATAATGAGCAAATAACCAGGCAATGTATTTGCAAACACCTAGAAGATAATAAGGTGATAAATAACACTCAATATGGATTTGTCAAGAACAAATCATGTCAAACTAACTTAATGCTTTCTTTGACGGGTAACAAGCTTTGTGGATGAGGGGAAGTGGTAGATATGATATATTTTGATTTTAGTAAGGCTTTTGATACTGTTTCACATGAGCTTCTCAGAAACAAACTAGGGAAATACAATCTTTGAAGTTACTACAAGGTGCATAACTGCTTGGAAAACCATTCCCAGAGAGTAGTTATCTGTGGTTCACAGTCAAATTGGAAGGGCATACCAAGCGGGGTCCCAAAGGGATCAGTCGTGGTCCAGTTGTGTTCAATATCTTCGTCAATGATTTAGCCAACGGCATAGAGAGGACACTGATAAAGTTTACAGATGATACCAAGCTGGGAAGGGTTGCAAGTGCTTTGGAGAATATGATTAAAATTCAAAATGATTTGGACAAACTGGATAAATGGCCTGAAGTAAATAGGATGAAATTCAGTAAGGACAAATGCAAAGTACTCCACTTAGGAATGAAGAATTAATTGCACACACACAAAAAATGGTAAATGATTGCCTAGGAAGGAGTGCTGCAGAAAGGGATCTGGGGGTTATAGTGGATCACAAATGAAATATGAGTCAACAGTTTAACACTGTTGCAAAAAAAATGAACAGTGTTCTAAGCAAGACACAAGAAGTAATTCTTCTGCTTTACTTCATGCTGATTAGGCATCAACTGAAGTATTGTGTCCAGTTCTGGGCAGCACATTTCAGGAAAGGTATAGATAAATTGGAGAAATTTCAGAGGAGAGCAACAAAAATGATTAAAGGTCTAGAAAATATGACCTATGAGGAAAGATTGAAAAAAATGGGCTTGTTTAATCCAGAGAAGAGTAGACTGAGAGGGGACATAACAGTTTTCAAGTACATAAAAGGCTGTTACAAGGAGGAGGGAGAAATATTGTTCTCCTTGACCTCTGAGGATAGGACAAGAAGCAATGGGCTTAACTTACAGCAAGGGAGGTTTAGGTTGGACATTAGGAAAAACTTCCTAACTGTCAGGGTAGTCAAGCACTGGAATAAATTGCTTAGGGAGGTTGTGGACTCTCCATCATTTGAGGTTGTTAAGAACAGCTTAGACAAATACCTGTCAGGAATGGTCTTGCTAATACTTAGTCCTGCTGTGAGTGCAAAGGATTGGACTAGATGAGCTCTTGAGGATCCTTCCAATCCTACAGTTCTATGATTCTATGATTTACTCTTTTGAGACCTGCCTACTGTATAAAATTGGAGGTGATACTGAAGTCAATGAATCAGAGGAAATCGGCTCAAATCTGCCAGGACTGAAGACATCATCTGTTGACTAGATGTATATTGGATAATGTGCTATCATAGAACTGCTAGAGACAATGCTTCCTATATTGTTTTCCTCTGTTGTTACCTGAAGATCACATTTCCAAAAAATTGCTGATTCTGCACACCTAACACAGAAAGACACCTAATTGGACACACAGTTGTATATGTATGCATTTTAACATTTTCAACAGATGATGGTTTAGCGCATAAAGATATTGTATACCTTAATGAAATCTCCCAAACCTCTGTGTGAGAGAAGGAGTTCCCTGTAAGCAAATGCAAATTTTTCACATTTAAAATTAAATAACAGAAAACAATGTTTAGAATAAAAATTTGAATTTTTTATCTTCAAATATCTCAAAATGGTTTCATTGGTTGCAACCAGTAGTTTGAAAAAAATAATCCTTTCTGGCAAAATATATGCCCATTTTTATTATGCTGCTAAATCCCTGGCTTGTTACAAAATCCCTGGCCACAGAGTTTATAGTAATATTCACTGATCTTTAATTATTCAACTTCCAAAAGTAGCTTTTGCCACTTCAATAAATACTGCATGAGTAATGACCAGCTAACTAGAGAGGAATGGCTGATCAGTCATCAGCCTTGTATAGTACTTTGTCTCTTCAACATCAGAGTACACACTGAATAGGGTAGTGATACCAAAATATGATTGACAGATGAAGTAAAAGTGTGTTTGATACTAGAAAATATCTTTACGTTCTTTCTCAGTTCAGGTAGATTTTGTTAATAATTATGTTTAATCAGCCAATTCTAAAATCAGAAGATGTTTAAATGTGACAGAGGGATGGAAGAAGTATTTAAGAATGTTGAACATTGGATTTGAGTGCTGTAACTAATATATCATTTATCACGTGTTGGGTGCAAGAGGTATGAACTTTATTTATCATGGCAACATTGCTGGTTTTCAATGGAAGCGATCACAAATTCAGAATCAACTATGCACCAATCACAGGGCACTGGGGTTTAATTTCTATGCAAAACTCCATCACATCTGTCCTCTCATCTGCTCTATACATGAGTCACTGGTTTTTCCAATTTATTAAATGAAGAAACCCATTAATGTTTTGCAGTCAGACAATAGGTAAATACTAAAAGTCCTTTAAAAACCATCTCAACTACTTCTACCAGTATATCACTCAGTTATTTGAGTGAAGCTGCTACAGGAAACTCATCAAATTTCTGTCAGCTAAAAAACAACGGCTATGTGAATGGAAAGTGATGAAATTTCCCTGGGGGACTAAGACAATTTAGAAATAGAGTTGCACTGAATACCAAGATTGACAAATAAGAAGAAACATCTTATATTCTAGCCAATTTCTACAGATAACAGTATCCCAACATCAAAGTCCCATATAATGAATTAATACGATTTTGTCACCAAGTAAATAAGAGTAAAGTAGCGTCCTGAAGAGCTTTATCAGCTTAAAATGGCATTAAGAATCCATCACTAGACTCTGATATTCACTGTCCACTACAAGAACAGCTTTTTAAATCAACATCAATAAAAAGAGAGACACCACATTTATATTTAGAAATCAATATATATCTAATTTAAGGTATAACAATGTATATTATTTTTATAATGACCTAATGAAAAATTCCCCCAAGGTAAAATCCCCTCTTCTCCTCTCACCCCCAAATAAATACTGTTGATCCAGAGTTGAAAATATATATCTTAAAAACAAGAAGAAACTCAGTAGAATGTAACAATTTGAAAAACTGAAGGTTTAAATATCAGGAAATTGAGGTTAAGATTCCAAAAACAAACTTACCTTCACTTCTACATGTCACTACACAGTACAGTATCTACAGAATATAGATATGGGCCAATGCACTTCTCAAGTAAAAAAAAAATTGTTTCATGTGCACATGTTAACTCCCACCTGTAATGTTCCACCACAGACTCTTGGGTTCTTAATCATTCATCTTACAGTATCTCAGAGAGGGAAAAATCCTGTGAAGGTTCTTGAAGAAATGTATCTACTGGGAGCTTTTAGGGCTGGGTGCAGAGAAAATTTTAAATAAGTTGGGTTTTGCAGCAGAATTTGCAAATGTTTTGAAGTGGACTAATGGGTCTAGCTGAGCTTAATATGTCAATAGTGTGGGAGTGTCTTGAGATAGATTTCTCTGTCTGAGGAAATGGGCAACCAGAGCAATTTGGCTTATAGTGATAAACTCAAGGAGCTCAATCTATGTAGCTTAACAAAGAGAAGTTGAAGGAGTCTGATTACAGTCTGTAAGTACCTACATGGGGAACAAATATTTGACAATGGGATCTTTAGTCTAACACAGAAAGGTGTAACATAAGTCTAGCTTCAGAAGTTGAAAGTATAAAGCTAGACAAATTCAGACTGGAAATAAGGCATACATTTTTAACAGCGAAGATAATTAACCATTGGAACAATTTACCAAGGGTCATGGTGAATTCTCCATCACTTACAATTTTTAAATCAAGATTGGATTTTTTTTCCCTAAAAGCTATGCTATAGGAATTATTTTGGTGGAATTATGAATGGTGCAAGCTATATTTATTATAGTAATGATTATGAATGGTGCAAGCTATATTTATTATAGTAATGATTATAACATGTTGCAAAATGTAATGCATGTTGGGAGACTGGCAACTGAAACAGGAAAGGACACTGATGCTAAGCTACATGATCCTAACTCCCTAAATCTATGGAGTGAAGCCTACAATAAATTCAAAACTAACTTACTCCAAAAACTTCAGACTTGTTTTACATCGGTCTAGATGAGCTCTAGTGTTTATGACTATTGCATATATGATTGGCTGAAAAATGTTGGAATTATTCACTGTGGATTGTGACTTGCACTATGTTCCCATTTAGGGGAGCAAGAGGGAGTAAGAAGCAGGGGTGAAAGTAGGCCGGTTAGGTCTGTACGGCATACCAGTCAGAGTTGGTAAGAAGCCTATCCTTTTCCCCTCCCCAGGGCAGATGGATAGGGAATGGACAAAGTCTGGGCTCCACAGTGGCCGATGTAGCTGATGTGTGTGTGGGGGGGGAAGGGGCGCTGCAATTTGTTGCTGGTACATCCCACAGGCAAATTACTTTTCTCCTCTCCACCACCACCCTGGAGCAAGGACAAAGCAGAAGATTTGTGACTCAGATGTGAGGCAAAGTGACTCCTGTGTATTCAGACCTTTGAAAACTTCTCTGTGTTCCAGTGAAATTTATATTCAGTTCCAGGTGAAGTCTTTTACACACTGAGCCAAGACACACAGGTTTATTAATCCAGACCTTTATTTGAACCAAAAGCATACCTTGCCGTTACAATTCTATAAAAGCAATGAATGACAGATAAACGGAAAAAGATAACTACCAGTTACATTCTCCTAGGACATAGGGAGGTCATGATGGTTTTATCCTATGATGCTCTGCTTAGTACCTCACATTCTGACATATTTATGCCCATACTAATTACATATTCATTAGTTCTCTTCTAATCATTATTAAGCATTATGCATCTTATGTTCTTATATACAGACGCTCCCCAACTTACGCAAGCGTTCTGTTCCGGAATTCCTTGCATAACTCAAATTTTTCATAAGTCGGAAACCTATACCCGCCAATTATGCAAAAAAACAACAACAAAACCCTCCTATTTCTAGCTTATGGAACCTTTTCCGTAAATGCAGATTTGAGTAAGTCGGTTTGCGTAACCTCGAGGACGCCTGTAACTCATATGCTATGTATGCACAGACTTCAGTTTACATAAAAATAGCTGTCCACATTATTTTCATGTTATAATATTGTCTCTTTTCCATTTGGTTTATTTTCATTGATCCCATGCTGATGATGCATGCTGACTAGGTCATTTCCCCTTACTCAGTATAGAGACTTTCTTGTTTTTCTTTAATTGCGTTTTAGGAGTACATTCTGTATATCTGTTATCCTGATAATTTCCTCTGATCTATGTAATAACCTCCAACTTGAGTACATGCTGTGTTTAAAACATCACCTTTATCCTACACAGCAGTTGTAATAATCATTCAGCAAGTTTACATAAGGACAAGTTGTCATAAGTAGATAGGTGAGGTAAGGGTTAATTTTCTTTTTCCTGTAAAGGAGGAACAAAGAGAACCAAACTCCTGACCAGAGGACCAATCAGAGAACTGGATTGTTTAAAGTCAGGGGCGGGAATTTGTATA
>NC_133769.1:48209440-48226859 GCF_003597395.2 Chelonoidis abingdonii | reverse complement strand
GGGAAGGTTGGGGTGACTCGGGGGGGGTACTAGGAACCCCAATAGTCCTAGTTGGTGGCAGCGAGAAAATATCCAAGCAGGTAGTGAGCTTGGGGGAGTTTCAGGTAAGCACCCAGATTTTGGACGCTAAAGTCCAGATCTGGGACAGGAGGCTTTACCACACAAGTCAGAAAGGCAAGCCCCCATGTCAAGCAAAGGCTAGGCCAAGACCAGCCAGCTTAGCATAAATATCATCCAGCCTGTTCAAACCCGTACTTATAAAGTATGGGTTTGGACAGGTTAGATGATATTTATACCCAGACCCGCCCTCTGCCCTTCCACGGAGCTGCATCTCTGTCTGTACAGCAGCAGCCCTATTGGAGGAGAGGGCTGGTGGGGTAGGGCTGGTGGTTTTGCTCTTTTCCTCGCTGAGAGGGGCAGCGGAGAAAGGAGCAGAATGCCAGCACTCCTCCTGCGGCTGTACCACCCCCAGCCCACCCCCTGCAGCCCTGTCCTCCGGCGGGGCTGCTCACTGTTGTACTGCTCCTCTCCCTGCCGCAGTTCCAGAAAGCCTTGCAGTGAAGCAGATATCGATTTCTATTTGCAGATATCCACATCTGCAGATAGAAATTTGTATACACGCAGGGCTATGCATGCTTTTGGAAGTGACTCTGGATGTTCAGTTGATCAAAGTCTAGTTGATTTCTGATGTTCAGCAAAATCCAATTAAGTAAGTAGAGACCAAGGAATCAAAACTTCTCCTTTCCATGATGAGATACATATAGTTTCATGAATCTGAACTTTTATTTGTACCTTTAGCCTATATGAAAAAGAATGAAATCTTTTCCTTTCCAAAGAATTTTAATTATAGCTCTTATCCGAAACATTTCAGGAATATAAAGAACCTCGCCTGCTATGCCCTTGCTCCTTCCCCCTCCCCTCTAGATCCTCCTGCGCACCAGGAAACAGTTGATCATGGCGAGTGGGAGGGAAGGGGAAGGGTTGATCGGCAGGACCGCCAGTGGGCAGGAGGGGCTGGGGCGTGGAGCTGATGTGGAGCTGCTGACATATTACAGTGGCTCTTTGGAAATGTACACTGGTAAATTCTAGCAACTTCTCAGGCTCAGATTGGCCATCCCTGAGATAGAGCAACAGATGCATGTATTCACTTCTCAGCATAGAACCCAAAAAATTAGATTCTGCCACTTTCACACTTGCTGAGTAATACTTTACTCCATGAGTAGCTCCAATGAGATACTTCCCACTATTCCTAGAGTATAGTATTATTCAACAAGAGAAAGGATGGCAGGATCTGGCTCAAAGTAAGGTCTGGCTGTATTTTGTATCAAGCAGAGAGTGTCATGGCTGTTGACCATAGTCTCCTACTTGCATTGTTTTCTCTGTTAGAATAGCTGCGGGAGCCAATTCTGGAGTTGAGGGTTATTCACATGCAATGCACAGCCACCATTGCCCAGTGGTTTGAATCTTGGATCTGTTAGCTCAAGCATTTCAGCTGACATAAACTGCTATGGCAAGCTTGCTGGTTGAGAGACATTTCTCAGGAACCTAGGACCCAAATTATTTAGTAATTTATAGCTCAAAGTCAACACTTTGAATTGCTCCTGGAAGCAAATAGGGAGTCAGAGTAGTTTTCAGAAAAGAGATCTAGTATGCTATATAGGACTAACTCTGCCAAGCAGGTGAGCAGCTGCATTCTTTCTACTGTAATTTCTGAGTGGTCTTTGAATGTGGACCCAAACAGTACACATCACAGTAATGAAGTCTAGAAGCCACAAAGACATGAATCATAGTGGTACGGTCTAGCTCTGAGAATATACGTCTAAACAGATGCAGTTGTAAAATGATGCTTTGGCCCTTGGTGCCACCTGTACTTCCAGATGTCATTGAGGATCCAGCAGCACCCGAAATTGAAAACTTCTTAAATGAAAGAAGGATAGGAAGGACAATCACTCCACTTTCCCTTAGCACACCATCAGCGCCTCCATTATATCCAAACTAAGCTTCTGCCAGCAGGCAGCACCATAAGAGTAATTCGCTGTCGTCTAATCTCCACTGACTGAAGTTTAGTTAGATAGGTTTAGAGTGAAATTTGTTGCAGAGCTGCCTAGTGGAAATGCAGCTGCTTTAGCTTTCTGGAGGCTGAGAGTTCAAATCCTGATGCTGGGATTGTGAATTTAGCCAGCTGAAAGGAGCTAGCTTGGCAACCCTGTTGTGAGCTCCTGTGGTGCGGCTGTACCATCATCAGCCCCGACCCCTGCCCTTCCACAGAACTTCTTATCCTCTGTCTGTACAACAGCTGTGCCAGAGGAGCTGCAGGCATTGTGCTCCTTTCCTTGCTGTGGCTCTTGGGAGAGCCTTGCGGTTCAGGGCTCTCCTGGGAATCGCAACAGGGAAAGGAGCAGAACCCCCAGCCCCACCCACTGCCCTTCATGGAACTGTGTCTTCATCCTCTGCCTGTGTACTACAGCAGCATTCACACCAGAGGACAGGGCTGGGGGCGGTACAGCTGCTGGAGGAGCTACTGGCATTCTGCTCTTTTCCCCACTCCTCCTCCCAGACCAATGGTCCATCTAGCACAGTATCCTGTCTTCTAACAGTGGCTAATTCCAGATGCTTCAGAGGAAATGAAGAGAACAGGGAAACTGAGTCATCCATCCCCTGTCATCCAGTCCTAGCTGCTGGCAGTCAGAGCTTAGATATACTCAAAGCATGTGGTTGTATCCATGGTCGTCTTGACTAATAGCCACGGATGGACCTATCGTCCATGAACTTATCTAATTCCTTTTTTTAACCCAGTTACACTTTTGGCTTTCATTACATCCCTTAGCAACAAGTTCCACAGGTTGACTGTGCGTTATGTGCATTGCTTGTTTTAAACCTGCTGCCTATTAATTTCATTGGGTTACCCGTGGTTCATATTTTATGTGAAGGGGTAAATAACACGTCCCTATTCACTTTCTCCACAACATTCATGATTTTATAGACCTCTATTATATCCCTCCCTTAGTCATCTCTTTTCCAAGCTGAACAGTCTCAGCCTTTTAAATCTCTCCTCATATGGAAGCTATTCCATACTTATCTGTACTTTTTCCAATTCTAATATGTCTTTTTTTGAGATGGGGTGACCAAAATTGCATGAAATATTCAAGGTGTGGGCATACCATGGATTTATATAGTGGTATTATGATATTTTTGTCTCGTTATCTATCCCTTTTCTAGCATTCTGTTAGATTTTTTGGCTGCTACTGCACATTGAGTGGCTGTTTTCAGAGAACTATCCACAATGACTCCAAGATCTCTTTCTTGAGTGCTAACAGCTAATTTAGACCCCATCATTTTGTGTGTATAAATGGGATTATGTTTTCCAATGTGCATTACTTTGCATTTATCAACATTTAATTTAAGCTGCCAATGTGTTGCCCAGTCACCTAGTTTTGTGAAATCCTTTTGTAACTCTTCGCAACCAGTTTGGGACTTAACTATCTAGAGTAATTTTGTATCATCTACAAACTTTGCCACCTCACTGTTCATCCCCTTTTAAAGATCATTTATGAATATGGTGAACAGCACTGGTCCCAGTATAGATCATTGAGGGGCCCTGCTATTTACCTCTCTCCATTGTGAAAACTGTCCATTTATTCTTACCCTTTGTTTCCTATCTTTCAATCAGTGACTGATCCATGTGAAAACCTTCCCTCTTATCCCATGACTGCTTACTTTGCTTAAGAGACTTTGGTGTCAGACCCTGTCAAAGGCTTTTTGAAAGGTCAAGTACTGTATTTCAACTGGATTATTTTTGTCCATGTGTTTGTTGACACCTTCTGAGAATTCTAATAGTTTGGTGAGGCATGATTTCCCTTTACAGGAGCCATGTTGACTCTTCCCAATATATTGTGTCCATTTATGTGTTGGATAATTCTGTTCTTTACTATGGTAAAGAACAGATTACTAAAAATACTACTTAGCACTTACAAGTTTCCATTTATCTTCAAGGCACATTGCAAACATTAATTATGTTAAGATTTATGTGAGCGAAATCAGATGGGTTTTATATAGTTAAAGCTTCAAAGAACTTACTCTTAAATCACAATTTGTTTCATTACAACATTTTCCAATAAACTATATGTAGGTGGTAGAGCACCAGAAGCTTCCTTTGATCTGGGATGTCGTTTCTAGTAGCAGCTACAATAATATTCATCAACCATTACAATAAAATGCAAAGCTAAAAATATGTTTGTGATCGGGTTGCAAAAGCATTGACTAGAAAACAGAAAGTGAATGAGAAAAGGTAATGAGTACATCCCATCTCAACAACCAGTCATGCTGTGCATTCCATTATAGTGAATGAGATCTTGGATTCTGTCCACAGTCATGATCCTAGAGTTAACCATCAGTACTGGGAGGTAAACTGTATTTAGTATCAACAAATGGTGTGGAAAGAGAACTAGCTCTCTAAATCAAATGCAAGTATAAAGTTTTGTTTCAGTCCACTGCCTACCAACATTGAGATGATAATTTATTTAGCATGGCAGGATTTGTTCCTGACCATTTGCCATTATTAGATTTGCTGCTACCTACATGATAGTTTTAGTTAGGACCATTTTAAGCAACCATGAATAATATTACTTAGAGCCATGTTGGGCTACATGGTTTAAAGCAGAGCACCCATTTAAAAGGAATGAGGAGTTTTCCTTCAAAATCAGTGACATAATTTAGCCCCAGTTTATTAATCCTTATTATTTTAGCTGGAGAACTAGTACTCAAATTATTAAGCTCAATTCAGGAATTAGTGGATGAAATTCTATGGCCTGTGTTATGAAAATCAGACTAGATCATCACAGTGGTCTCTTCTGGTTTAAAATCTATGCATCTATGACATCTATAGTTAAAGTTGTCCTGGTATTTCCTTTCTAACCATTCATTTGCAGTAGCTCTTAATTTTTGGAAATCTTCATCTTTCATGCTGAAATTTGTTGGGTTTGGTGTGTGCCGGAATGTGAATAATTTTGGGAAATCAGACCTAAAAAATCCAGCCATTTTGGGGTACAAGGAGAGAGAAAAGATATTTTTTCTGTGTTCTAAAAATATATATATATATTGCTGTGACAATATATTTAACAGATCTAGCTCCAAAGCAGCTGTCTGTAGAAAGCTGAAATTTGGCATGAAAACAGTCTTCACTGAGCATCGTGCCGTTAAGTTTGTAATAGTTCTGATTTGCTGTTATGAGCCTATTAAAATGGAATTTCACACATCTGCAGTGCAATTGATATGACATTTTAGTAATATTCAGAATGAAGTTAGGCCATAAGGATGGCTGAACTTTTTCCATTAAACCTCTTTTCCATAGAAAATTGGGGTTTTACTTAAACAAAATTTTTCATAGAAAGTGTCTGTTTTCCTCAAAAAATACCTTCACTGTTACAATGATCAATACCTTCCACAACACACCTTTCAAGATCAATGGATCCTACACATGTCTATCACAACATGAGGCGTATCTCATCCAGTGCACCAAATGCCTGAACAACAACTATGTGGGGGAAACCAGACAATCACTAGGCTTTCGAATGAACTCACACAGAAAAAACACCATATCACCCATGGATGAACATTTGTCACGAAAAAAAAAAATCACTCCATATCTGACCTCTCAGCACTTATCCTCAAAGGAAACCCTCACAACACCTTCAGAAGACAAGCCTGGGAGTTTAAATGCATAACTTTACTAGACACTAAAAAATCATGCTCTTAATAAAGACACTGGATTTAAGATTTATTACAGGAATTTGAAATAAATGACAATGACTTCAGGGATACCAATGGGCCACTTCACCTTGAATGGTCACTTAGTATATGTGTTAACCACTTATGCTAAACAATCTGTTTCACCTTGCATTTAGGTGCAACACTCACAATAGCTTTCCCAGACTGGAAGAAGAGCTCTATGTAGCCCAAAAACTTGTCTTTTCATCAACAGAAGTTGGTCAAATAAAAGATATTACCTCACCCAACTTGTTTCTCTAATGTCCTGCTACCAACATAGCTACAACAACATTGCAAACATTGTCCTTAAGTCCATTAGATCTTTGCATTACAAAATATAACATGATAATATCTAGGCTGAAGCATCATGGAGCCAATATTAAATTATATGAGAAACAATGAATTTTTAATCTTCATGGAGACAACTTGGCAGATCAGTAAGACTTGTGAGAAGAAGAAGCACCCAATCATTTATGCTGTGTTTTAGAAAATCCAGTCACTGGTTTCACTCTCTTTAAATCATCCACCTGCTTCTTGAAACTCAAATGGTATACATTTGTAATGTCACCAGATGATATTCAATCTACCTTTATTTTACTTTTGAAAAACAAGTTTAAACAATAACATCTTATTTCTGTGGAATTAAAGTGAATTCTGTTACTGTATGTTAGTAACAATGAATCTGAAATAGGTTTCAATATACAGCGGCAACTAGTATGGTTGGTAGGTACTGAAATCATTGGTTAAAATCCTACATTATCATGTTCTGTATTATAGGACCTTCTGGTGGGGACTGCAAGAGTGTTAATCTAGAACTAGTCTGAGGAACATGCAGAGTTTTCACCTGGGGAAACAGTCTTCTCAAGCTTTAGTCTTGCTCAGGAAACTTTACAGAGTCAGAGTAACCGACATACACTAATAGGAGCAAGGCTTACAATCTAAGTAGCCAATAGACGCCTTGACAGTTGGGTGACCAGATTGCAACAGTAAAATATCAGGATGAATTGGGGCACCATCGGCCCCGCCAACACTCCATGCCCGCTCTGCCCCAGCCCCTGCCCTACCCTGCTCAGTCCCCCATCGCTGTGTCCCTCCTCACTCCCTCCCATCCACTGCTGACTTACTGAGTCCCACCTTACTCCCCCATCTGCTGCGAGACCTCCCTGCATGCTGCTGGCTTATCACTCACCTCCTCACGCCCTTGCCAGACTCTCTATCTCTGCAGTGAGACAATGCAAGTGATTAATGATAATAATCCCTTGAATGGGCTTTGGGTCAGGCCCACAGAGAGTCCTGGCTTTCCCCTAAAACACTCTTCCTTTACCCTCCCCTCTCCCTTAACCATGTCCCCTCTTGGTGTCTTTGAGCTCCAGATGGATTTGAGCAGGCTATATTGTTTCCAAATCACAATATACCCTGGATGCATAATCATGCTAGCAGGTTACTACCTGTGATCCCAAGGGAAGATTGTGTATCAGGATTTGGCCCTAAATACCTTGAGTCAATTGCACAAACAAAACCCATAGAGCAAATCCCTACTGCCAATAGTGACACTCCAGTCTGTGCCCTGAGGTCAGAGCAGTCTATTAGAAATATTTATCTTCACTGGGGAGGATTTTCTAAGGGTCTGTAATGATCCTTCCACTTGTAAATTGTGAGCTCACCCCTTTGGTGTGATAAGGTGTCTTTCATCACAAATCCTTCACTCCACCTAGGCTGGGAAATCAACTAGAGGCTGAGGAAGCATCCACCCCTGAAATTTCAGACTCTACCCCCATTTACATCAGTGAAAATTGGGAGTGACTCCACTGAGGCCAGGGCAGTAACTGGAGCAAACTTGGAGCCCTCCCTCTGCGATGGAGAATTCAGAAGGAGACAGAAGGAGTTTGTTTGTCAGTAGTGATCACTGAATCTCCCGTTGGAGTAAAATAATTCTGAGGAGGCTGATTTCTGAAAATTCTGGCTCCTTTTAGAGCAGCTATGTGTGCCCAGAGAGGCAGTGTCTGGATCCCCACTGGAGGTGTCAAGGCCATGCGATTTGTGCGTCTTGGGAATGGCTGGGGTCGGGGTGATGGGACTAACAGTGAGGCTGCCGAGTTCTGAGTCAGGTGCACGCCCCCCAGGTGCAGCCCCTGCTCGCCAGTGTGGGTAAGTGACCTGGGCAGCAGCTTAGCAGTACTCATCCCTGGCTTGCCCTGGGCAGAATCAGCACGTGCAGAGCTCCAGCAGCAGCCTCTGCAGCCCTGCCCCCTGCATGGCTGGGCGCCTCCTTTTCCTGGCTCCGCCAGTCTGCACAGGCTTTGCTGGGGGTGGGGGGAGGGATGCAGCTATTACCACTGTGGGGCACCTGTCCCCCTCTCCCATGCAAAAACAGGTGGATTCCCTGCCTGGCTCTGAGTGAGAGCTGCCCTGCCCAGACCTACTTAGGTGCACCCTGAGCACAGAGGGGTCCCATTCCAGGGCTGTCACTCAGCCCTGGATGACGAAAGTCATTGGAATGCTCCTGCCCTGAAGTAGAATTCTCTAACAGTAAATTAAAGCATGTAAAATAAAACCCTGGATGAAGAAGAGAAAGAAGTTACTAGTGTAAAGGGAGATAGGGAACATGGGAAATGCCAGACTGGATCAGACCCATAGACCATCTTGTCCAATATCCTGTTTCTGACAGTGACCAGAACCATGCTCAGAGGGAGGTGTGAGAAGTCTTGCATTATGCAGCAGTGGGTTAATCTGACACCAATATTAGGTCTCTTCCCCTAATAGTTAGAAATTGGTTTAAACTCTGAGGCATGAGGGCTTATATCTCATCCAAAATGTAGGCCAGCATTAATTATTATAATGCTGGATATTCTTGTTATCTACATTTTTAGAGGTGGGCTAAACCTTGTTATAGGTCAGGCATGACTGCCATCTTTCATTCAGAATAAATGTAAAGAAACCATTGTTATCAGGTGGCTGAAACCATAGCAGTAGCATCCAAAACCACAGGCTCAAGGAAACATTGAATACCAGCTGACTCATGTAGCCCAAGGCTTTTCACATGCAGGGGCTGGGGTTTTGATTGCTAGAACTTGTTTGTGTGTGTGTCCATGTGCACACATGTGCCTGAGAAAGACAACATAAACTGACACATATTAAACTGAAGCAAAAACAGTCTGGAAGAGACTAAGGCTATGTTTATTCTGGTGCACATACCCGAGTACTGAACTGTGTTCATGCAGGCACAAGCCAGCTAAACCTGTCCTAAGAGACCACATTTGTTGTGCTTGACATGCATAGAATACTGTGCACCAGCATCTATACTGCTGCTCTGCATATGTGAGTTTAGCACTACCATTTCTGGGGTCATATCCCAGTGTTCTCTGAGTCACTGGCGGTATTATGCTGAAGACCTTCCCGGATCTATGTGTGGAAAAACATTGTTCCTCACCTTCACACATGTACTAATGGCAGTTCTGGATCACATTATCCCTCACTTCTATCCTTGCAAAACTAGGTCAAAGTCATGGATCCATTGGATGAACTTATCCTGCTGCTGCTCTTTATTGTCGGAGAAATGCTTATGCAGTGGAATAGGTACTTGGCGAGACACTGTATGGCATTTCAGCAGCATTTTCTGGGACATTGAAGACTTCAGCACTTGGTGGGCGAGGATAATTTCTTTAGGCAGACTGGATATGTATGATGAATGCCACTATTGCCACAGAATCCCCTTGGTTTACTGTTGCTTCTGGTACAGGACAACTAGCCTGATATGGTTGGACAACCAGTAGTAACTGGAGAACTTCAGCAAAAGGAAACAGACTTTGTGAAGCTATGAGAGGAGCTAGCACCAACCTACCAGGCAACGTTCCCTTTAAAATTTCTTTGAATTGAGAAGGATACAAATGTTATTCAGCACTACATTTTTGTCCTTGGGTAAACCCAAACTTTCCCAAGGACAAAATGGGGTGGAGGACAGATGAGGACTGTGTACAAGGAAGGTGGTCACCCCTCTCTCCCCTCCCCACACACAAACAAGTTGTGTGTGTGAGAGAGAGAGGGGTGTGTATGTCTGGGTTATGTGTGTGAGGGCTGCGCAGGGTGTCTGGGGGGGTGGAGACAAGAAGGGTGTGTATAGCGGGGACGAGGAGAGTGTAGCATTTGTGTGTGGAGGTGAGGGGGCATGTAGGACTGTGTGTGTGTGGAGGGCTATGTAACAGTGTATGTTGGGGTTTGGGGGATGAAGGGTATGTTGGGGTGTTGGGGAGTAAGGGGTGGGTGTGTAGGAGAGTGGGGGGGTGGGTAGGGTTTGTAAGGGGGCACGGGTGTATAGGGTATATGTGGGGGAAGGAAGTGTGTGTGGGCATGAGGGGTGTTGTGGTGAGGTGAGGCGGGTATAAAATGTGGTGTGTGGGGGTGTGTGAAAGGGAGTGTGTGAGTGAGGGAGTGAGGAGTCTCTAGGGGGCTTGTGTGTGGGAGATAAGAGGTATGTAGGGGTGAGTGCATGGCAGGGGGTGAAGGTTTTCAAGGGAGGCTGCCCCAGAGTGGTGCCTACTTAGTAGCATACACTAATCCCCATCCCTGCCATGTGCAGCCTTAGAAGCCCAGCCAGCAGACTGTGCTGGTGAGGAGGGGTGTGAGACCACACCTCCGTAGGCCAGGGGTTTCAGACCCCCTTGTTGGGAAATCCCAGGAAGGGGTCAGACCACAGCTCCCTCTCCCACTGCCTCTCAGCAGCAACAACACTGCATCCCTGGAAACCAACTGACAGGTGGATGGGGAAAGGGGAGCAGGTAGCTGGTGCTTTGGCCCCATCAGGCTGCAGCCTCTGTGAACACGGGCTGGCATCACAAAGCTCAGCCTGGCTCCTCACCTGAGCTCCTGCACAAGGGGTGCTCCAGAGCCACTGCCATCTCCTCCCATAAGGAGGCAGGGCCAAACACACCTTGTCACTGGCGGGGCAGGAGAGACAAGCACAGCAGGGCCACGCCACTTCCCTGCTGAGGCCACACAGAGGAGACATGAGCAGCACAGTGCCCGACCTGCACAGTTTATACAAGATGGCTGCATGGCCACATGTGTGTGCAGCTTACAGGGAACATTGCCTGCAGCACCAGAACACTCAGCTGAGGGAAGCCAGTACAGAAATGAGGTGCTATTGCCCTGGGGAAGTTGTCTACCCAAGACAGCTACAGGTCCATAGCAAACCACTCTGGACTTGGAAAGTCCTCTGTTGGGGTCATAGTCATGGAGGTTTGTGAAATGATTAACACTCTCTTTTACCCACATGAGGATGGCATAAGAAATATGCCTGAAATAATAGTAGGCTTCCAGAGGATGGGGATCCCAAACCGTACTGGGGCTATCAATGGCACTCATGTGCCCCTCATTTGTTCGCCAGAAGGAGCAAGTGAGTATGTGAGCTGCAAAGGATACTATCCTGTTGTTCTGCATGGTGGTGGACCACAGAGGGCAGGTTCATGAACGCTGAAGTGGGAAACATGAGAAAGGTTCATGACATTGGGGTGCTGAGCAGATCTGGCTTATACTGGAAGGGGAAAGCAAGGTCTTAATTTCCCAGAAACAATACTGTCATGAACAACGTATCTGTTTCAACTTTATTTTGGGGGAAACCACATGCCCACTCCTGCCATGGCTCATGAAATTGCACCTTTATGGCAAAGGACCCTGGAAAAAGGGAATTCAGTTTCAAGATCCCTTTTTTTTAACTTGCTGGCAAGAATACTGTGGGAGATGAGATCATATCAAAAACTTTGCTAAAGTCAAGCTATATCACATCCACCACTTTCGCCATATCCACAGAGCCACTTATCTCATCACAGAAGGCAATCAGATTGGTGAGGCATGACTTGCCCTTGTTGAATCCATGTTGATGTTTCTTGATCACCTTCCTCTCCTCCAAGTGCTTCCAAATGGATTCCTTGAGGACTTGCTTCATGATTTTTCCAGGGACAGAGGTGAAGCTGACTGGCCTGTAGTTCCCCGGATCCTCCTTCTTCCCTTTTTTAAAGATGGGCACTACATTAGCCTTTTTCCAGTCATTCGGGACCTCCCCTGATTGCCACAAGCCTGCAAAAATAATGGTCAATGGTTCTGCAGTCATATCAGCCAACTCTCTTAGCACCCTCGGATGACTTGCACCCGTCCTCATGGACTTGTGCATGTCCAGCTTTTTTAAATAGTCCTGAATCGCTTCTTTCTCCACAGAGGGCTGGTCATCTCCTCCCTATACTGTGCTACCCAGAGCAGCAGTCTGGGAGCTGACCTTGTCTGTGAAGACTGAGGCAAAAAAAGCATTGAGTACTTCAGCTTGTGCCACATCATCTGTCACTAGGTTGCCTCCACCATTCAGTAAGGGTCCCACACTTTCCCTGACCTTCTTCTTGTTGCTAACATACCTGTAGAAACCCTTTTTGTTACCCTTCACATACCTTGCTAGCTGCAACTCCAATTGTGCTTTGGCCTGCCTAATTACATCCCTGCATGCTCAAGTAATATTTTTATACTTCTCCCTAGTCATCATCCAAATTTCTACTTCTTGTATGTTTCCATTTTGTGTTTAAGCTCACTGAAGATTTCTCTGTTAAGCCAAACTGGTCACCTGCCATATTTGTTATTCTTTTTGCATATCAAGATGGTTTGTCCTGTGCCCTTAATAAGGCTTCTTTAAAATACAGCCAGCTATCCTGGACTCCTTTCCTCCTCATATTAGCCTCCTGAGGGAGGCAAAGTCTGCTTTTCTGAAGTCCAGGGTCCGTATTCTGCTGTCTTCTTTCTTCCTTTTATCAGGATCCTGAACTTGACCATCTCATGGTCACTGTTTTCCAGGTTGCTACCCACTTCTACTTCCCCTACCAATTCTTCCCTGTTTGTGAGCAGCAGGTCAAGAGGAGCACAGCCCCTACTTGGCTCCTCCAGCACTTGCACCTAACACCAAAAACTTCCTGGACTGTCTGTGCACTACGTTATTGCTCTCCCAGCTGATGTCAGGGTGATTGAAGTCCCCCGTGAGAACAAGGGCTTGTGATCTGGAAAGTTCTGCGTGGCTGCTTGCCTAATCTGTGTCTTAAGTGCCTACCACTATTCACACCAGTTTGGTACCATGGGTAACAGGTATACTGGAAAGCGTTTCAGGTGAGAGTTGCTGTCTGGGAAAAATGCAGCCAGTATGTCAGTGTTTGGTTGTTCTTTGTCTCAATTCACAACCATTGGAAACCCCTTTTTGCAGGTATCCTGGAACATGTGGAAGGGGTGAGGTAGGGTTGCTGCAGAGAACTAACAGTGACTGTGATTGCTAGTTTTTTCCTTCATTTTTTTTTTAGTTAAAATCCAACATGTGTAATACAGAAATTACAAAAAATGTCAATCTGCCCTTTTCTTAGTATGTCCAGCAAACCAGTTATGTTGAAAATTAATAAATTTGTTCAAGTATAGCATGTATTCCAAACTTTCCCCATCTTTGATGAGTATCCCAAAGATTTCTGATATTGCAGAGCTTTGAGAGAGTGATTTTCACAGTGATCTCTGCAAAATTTTCTAGACCACACAATGATATGAAGTAGAAAATTTAAGTCACCTTCAGTACCCAACAAAAACATCAGTGTGATTGGGGTGGGTGTTGCAATGCACAGAGTGAGGACGCCCAGAACACATAGGATACGACAATAGCACAAGTGTGTTTCATTTCTTTACAGTTCCCCAATTTTCTGCCCATTATAGACAAGACAGTATTTTGAAAGTACATCAGTAGAGTACTCATACTGGAACCATTAAGCAATGCAGTTATTGTGGTACATGCATTCTTTTAAAAATGCATTAATGTACCAGAAGGTAAGGCCTGAACTGTCCCTACACTGCAGTGCACAAAAGAGAAATTAAAGCAGAAAGGCACAAGATGAAATGTAGCGCTGCATTTTTCACCAGTCACAGATGCAGTGATATCAGTGATTGAATGGGGAGTTATTTGTGCAATCGTATAAGAACTCTGCTTTGTATCCTTGATGTTACTTGATACAAAAGGGAATCTATGAGTTTATATGTGAAACTCATATATGATGATTGTGTTCTAATCATTCCCATGAATGGCATTACCTTGAAAAATGAATGCATAAGTTATGGAACATGGCAATATTACAAGATTTCCCCAATTATAGTGCATTACAAAGCTGTACAGTGAGGTCATTGAATTGATTTTCTCATCAACATTTACTGTATTGATGGATTTTTCCTACACTTTCGTATATGGGGGGAAAAGGTGTGGGTGGGAAATGTTATGGTTCTGTTATTTGAGGGGCATATTTCTGAAGGGCCATCAGTATGGGGATATGTTTTTATACAACCTCTTTCAATGGAGAAAAAAAGAGACATACAATGAAATGAAATGAAATTGAAATTTGTATAAAACCGTGAGGTAGATGGTCATGCTATTCAGAAAGCAGTAAGTGGAATAATTACTTGAATGCCAATATTCAATTCTGTGACAACTTGCATAGAACATCACATGTTATTGATGTCCCACTGGCAACAACCTATGTGTGAAAGCTACATCTAAAACATCACTACCACAGAACACTTTTCCAACAACAACAAAAAAAACAATGAACTGTGCGTGCCTCAGATTTACTGTCTGAACATTTCTCCTGCTCCTCAGTCGAAGGGAATGCTAGGGCTGCCTGGCTTGTGCAGCCATGGTAGGAGTGAGGGGTTTGTTCCAAATGAGGGTTGTGGGGCTGGTAACTCCAGATAAATTGGAGAGGATTCAGAGATGAGCCACAAGAATGATTACAGGATTATAATACCTGCCTTATAGTGATAGATTCAAGAAGATCAACCTATTTTGCTTGATAAAGAGAAGGTTAATGGATGACTTGATCACAGTCTATAGCTATCTACATGGGAAACAAATATTTAATAATGGGTCTTCAATTTAGTGGAGAAATAAAGTGTATATTTTTAATAGTGAGAGTAATTGACCATTGGAACAATTTACCAAAGGTCTTGGTGGATGGAGACATTGCTGACAACTTTTAAATCAAAGTTGGATTTTTTGTTTTAGTGATATGCTCTAGGAATTATTTTGGGAAAGTTCTATGCTCTGTGTTATACAGGAGAGAGCATTTTGTTCTCCCACTGACCAACTAAGGCCAACATTTCCTGATAAGGCTCACCCTGCTTCTGGGTTTGTGGCTGTGGGGTTCCAGTCTATTGCTATATATCACATCACCTCTAGTAAATGAAAAAAATATATATCAAGGGTTTCCTTAAGCAATGAGTATGACTTATTTGGGGTTTCTACCACAGCCTGTGTTGGGGTATAATTGAAGGAGGAAAGAAGGAACTGAAGAAGAGAGATATTCTTTTATTCAGTCTCATTTACTATAGTATGGTCAGGTTGGTTGTAGTGGTGTATGTGCTGAAGTGGGCAAATAAAGGAAACACACATTGTCAAGTAGCATTGTTTCCACCCTATGTTTTAGATTTCCATCACTCTATGGATGTATTAAATTGGGAGATCATTATTCCCTTGATGAAAAAAAATCAATGGTACATTATTATTGCTTATATGCAGGCACCTTGCTAGTAGATCCCTGTTGGAAAAGACAGAGATACAGGCAATAGAATACCCACCATATTGCTGGGCTGGGATGTGATTCTCATCTCTATTTAAAATCCTAAACTAAGATGCACATTGTCTTTTGCCCCCATGAGGTAGAACAGGGTGATAGGAATAAGAATCTCCCATTTGTATGTACCACGTCCAGTCACAGTCACAGTCCATGCTGCCCTGAGAGCAAGAATGGCTCCCAGCTAGCGCTGTTAGTGTTGTTAGCCTCTCTGAAAAGTCAGGGAAGGAACAGGGCGAGAACACTTGAATATGCGCCAGTGTCCTAGCAGAACAATGAAGCCCTCAGCGAGTTCCAGGAAAGTATTTCAGATCATTAGTAAGAAGGTTCATTTGAGAGGTACCTGCATCTTATTAAACAAAACATCTATATTTGTTTTTAGGTTTGACCAAAAACTGACATGCACTGAAGGGGTGGAGGAGAGGCAGGAAATCAAGATACAGAGAAAATTATACTATGATTTACTTTTCTTCCCCATGTTAATATTTTTTTTACCTTTTTTTTCAATCAGTTTTTGTGTTAAGAAACCTATTTATCCTCCTTTAAAGTGGTGATTTAATTTCATCTAACCAGCTTACTTTGTAGAGAGAGCTGCTATAGTTCCCTTGATAAAACTAATAATCATCCAGGAGTGAAGCTCAGCATCAGGTTTAAAATAGACAGGTTGTGTAATAAATAGAGAAAATAATAGAATATAGATTTCACAGTTAAGGATCATCCCTTTAATTAGGAAGACTTAGTACCCTTAGATAATGAGTGACAAAGAAAAAGGGAACAAACTACATATAACACAGAAATAGCCAAGCTGTTTGGCTGATTTATTTCTTCTCTAACCTTCTATGTTATTTTAAGCAAGTCACAGACTTCTTGCAGACTACAAGCTTTCTTGGAAACTTATTTTATTGCTGTCCTACATTTCCACTTTTATATTGATTCTCAGCCATCTTTTAAAAATTGGCTATATAACATATACACTGTAATTGCCAGACAGCAGGAGGCTGAAATTCTCAGCCTTCTAAGCTACATGACTGTGCTGTACTAACAAAATACCCAATGATCCTATACAATCAAATCTGTCTAGTACCAAAAAAGTGTAGGTTAGGTTGTAGGTTGAAGTATGTATGTCTGATATAGAGAAAGATTTTTCAAGAAATGATAACTAATGTTTAGTAAAGTTGAACCAATAGTTGTCTTTGAGTAGACCGTGAATTTTTCAACTTCGTTAATCATGACTCACATATTTCTTTAGAGAATAATTTTTGGTCTGCAAATGGATCACAAAAAGTTCATTGTGAATATTCTGTTCATTAGTGAGTCGTTTCAATAAAGTCACATGATATTGTTTTTGTTGCTAGACTGATTAGCAGTACAGCATTGATTGTGAAAAATGTAATCAAATGTACAATTTGAATACTGTTTCAGCAAATATTTGGGCATCCTAGCTTAAAATTTACTCACGAACACTCATGCTAACAAACCACAGGCACTGAAAGTGAATGAGAAAGGTCTGAGAACAGGGTCAAACTGAACATCACTTGTGAATTTGAATGAATATTCTTAAAATTCTTACTGCAATATTCACTTTGATCTAACTTTTAATAAATTTGTCAACGTGCGAATGTTGTACAATGGTGAGCGCTTTCAGTTGTGGTTAACATATAGTAACTCACCATCTTGCAGTGCCCATTCATACAGCATGTTGGCTTTTCTTGCTTTAATAGTTTAAGACAGGAAGAACTTTTTCTGTTTAAATAGTTCCATGATTGAAAACCAGTACAGCTCAATAATTATTACAGACACAGAATTGAGTCAGAATGTTTACATGCCTTCAGTTACTTCCATGAGATACATCTGTGCACTTTTGCAATGCAAATGTGTGTTAGGCTTGCAGCCCTGAGTTGTTTTTCATGGGTGTAGTGTAGTGGTTTGATAGCTTTATGTTGATTCACAATATACACCTCTACCTTGATATAACATGAATTCGGATATAACACGAATTTGGATATAACACGGTAAAGCAATGCTCC
>NC_133769.1:48202188-48209415 GCF_003597395.2 Chelonoidis abingdonii | reverse complement strand
ACTATTGTCCAAGTAGCAATTTGTCCACCCTATGTTTAGCATTTCCATTCATTCTATGGAATGCCTATTAAATTGAGAGTGATCATTATTTCCCCTTGATGCCAAAAAAAACATCAATGTAAACATTATTATTTGCCCTTATATGGCAGGCACCCTTGCTAGTAAGATCCCTGTTGGAAAAGACAAGTAGATTACAGGCCCAAATAGAATAACCCACCATATTGGCTGGCTGGGATGTGATTTCATCTCTATTCTTAAAAATTCCTAAAACTAAGCATCCAACATTGGCTTCTTTTGCCCCCAATGGGTAGAAAACAGGTGATAGGAATAAAATCTTTTCCTTTTTTGTGATTGCTTTTTACCACGGCTAGTCTACAAGTCCACAGGTCACATGGCCCTGCTCTTGAAGAGGCAAATGGAATGTGCTACAGCCTCAGCTTAGGGCAGCTGATAGTGTTGTTTAGCCCTCTCTGGAAAAAAAGGATATCAGGGAAGGTGAAAAAGCAGGGCCGAGAAAACACTTGAATATGCGCCAGTGCTCCTTAGCGGCCACCAGAAACAAAACTCGAAGAGCCGCTCCAGCGAGTTTTCACAGGGCGGGTGAATAGTTTATTTTACAAGATTCAATTAGTGAAGAAGGTTCATTTGAGATGGTACCTGCCCCAATTTTACATTTATTTAAAAAACAAAATATCACTCTATATTTGTTTTTTAGGTTAGGACATTGAGGCACCAAAAAAAAAACTTGAAACATAGGCCACTGATTAAAGGGCGTTGGAGCGAGACGGCAGACAAGCGCGGCAGGAAAACATCAGATAACAGAAGAAAACCGAAATACATGAACAATAAACAGTTTAGAGATGCAGCCTTTATACTTATGATTTTACTATATTTCTGTTCTCCATTGTTTTATAAATTTTTTACTTTTTTTCAATCAGTTTTTTGTGCTTAGAAAACCTATTTATCCTTCCTTTAAAAAAGTGGTTTATTTTAATTTTCCAGAGTCTAAAACCAGTCACCCATCCTTATCTTGTAGAAGGGATGGACGACCTGCATGTTATAGTTCCTTGATAAAACTTATATAATATCCAGGGAGTGGAAGGCCTCAGAATCATGTTTAAAATAGACAGGTTGTGTTAGATGAAATAGGAAGAATTAATAGAATATCTCAGATTCAGCCCAAAGGTTAAGCGAAATCATCCCTTTAATTTTAGGAAAGGGGGGGACTTGTAGTTTTACCCTCTTTCAGATAGTTGTACGTGAACTACAAAAAGACAAAAACGCCGGAACAAATACCTATAAAAACACAGGAAAATAAGCTCAAGTCCTCGTTTTATACGAGCGGTCTGATTTTTTCTTTCTTCTTCTAAATCCCTTTCCTATGTTATTTATAAGGCAATTCACCAGGGATTCTTTTGGGCAGGGACTTTACAAGCTTTTCTTGGAAAACTTATTTTTATTTGCTGTTCCTACATGTGTTCTTAACTATGTTCTATTATTATTGTGATTTTCTCAGGCCTCTCTTTAAAAAATTGGTATAATAATAACAACATATACAACCGTAATTTGCCAGACAGCAGGGCAGGCCTTGCGAAATTCTCAGACGTTTCCTAGCCTACATGTGGAGGCTTGCTGTGCCCTCATGTACTAAACAAAATTACCCAATGACTCCCCTATTAACAATCAAAAATCTGTTCTAGTACCAAAAAAAAAGTTTGTAGGTTGGTTGCTAGGTTGAGTATGTATTGTCTGCATATAGAGGAAAGATTTTCAAAGGGAAATGATACTAATGTTAGTTTAAAAAGTTTGAAAACCAATAGTTGTCTTTGGGAGTTAGACCGCTGAAATTTTTAACTTCGTTAAATTCATGACTCACTCTTTCTTGTAGAGAATAATTTGGTTCCTGCCCAAATGGCATCAACACAAAAAAGTTCATTGTTTGAACTATTCTGTTCATTAGTGAGTCGTTTTCAATAAAAAGTGAAGTCACCAGGTCTCATGCTATTTGTTTTCTTATGCTTGCCTACTCAGCTACTGAATCGCTGTAGAGTTTTACAGGAGTTGTACTGTGTGAAAAAAAAACTGACTCCAAAATCGTATCAATTTTGGGTAAAATTACGTCATTCAGCCATATGTTATTTTTCGGGCATATGTCCTATTGTGCCTTTTAATAATATTTTTATGCTTTCCGGGCTTCACGAACTCTAATACTCCATACAACCAGGGGGCCCTAAAACGAATAAACCCCATGCGCACTGGAAAACTGAATGGATGAAACGGCTCACTGAAAGGAAACAACGTTGCGTAAAAAACTGAAAACATCACTTGTGGATAATTGAATGAGATATTCGTTTAAGATAATTCTTACTTGCCCTCTGAATTACTTCATACTAGTTGATTTCTAACTTTTAAATAAATTGCGCTCAAAAACGTGTCGATCACTGCTCCTTTGTACCACATTGCCCCTGCTAGGTAGAGCCGCCCTTTCAAGATTGTGGTGAGTGTAACACAGGACTCACAGTCTGAGCCCACTATAGTGTTAAATAAATAATACTCCACACATCTTGCAGTGTTTACGCTCCTTTCATAAACAGCATGGGTTGGTCTATTGTTTCGCATAATTCCCTTTATAATAGTTAGACAGGCCGAAGAAACTTTTCTGGTGTTGTAAAATAGCTTTTCCGGATTTTGCGAATTGAAAAAAC
Organism: Chelonoidis abingdonii; assembly: GCF_003597395.2. Classification (NCBI taxonomy): domain Eukaryota; kingdom Metazoa; phylum Chordata; order Testudines; family Testudinidae; genus Chelonoidis; species Chelonoidis abingdonii. The sequence goes on along the minus strand of NC_133769.1, from coordinate 48,206,710 downwards.
CAAGGCATATACAATAGTTTGTCTCAATAAAATTTATTAACAGACAACAACTTGGGAGTCAAGAAATGCTTTTTACATTCGCTTCGTTACCTTGTCGCCAATGGATGAGTAACATCTGTCGCACTTCCTATTTTGTTTGTTGGGCCGCCAATGGCTCAAAATGTATTTGTAACTGTGTTAGGCTTGGCAGCCCTGATTTGTTATTTTTTGGAATGGTGTAGTGCTAGTGGTTTGATAGCTTGTTATATTGTTGGATTCACAAGATAATAACTAAACCTTTCCTCACCCCCTTGATAGATAACAGAATTTCGCGAATATGCCAAGTGTGAATCATAATAAAACACGGGGAATTGTGCCGACTGTTACACTTCAGTGTAATAGGGGTCTCCCTCACAATGCCTACTCCGGGTTGTGGGGCTGAGTGGGGCAGGTCTCGGGGAGACTAGGGGCTGCGTGCCCACCCCCGGTGTTAGCATCAAAAAAAGGGAAAATTTTCAATTTATTAATGCGGTTCACCTATAAATGCGGTAAAGATTTTTTTGGCTCCCGAGGTAGTCGAGGTAGAGCGTTGCCATATTTTCTTCGGAAACACTGATTCCAGATTTTTTAAACTGTGTCTAAGAATTTTACAAAAAAAAAAACTTGAACTTTTCCCCTTTTCCCATGTATTTGCAGTATGAAAACCCAGCCACCTTCAAACTGTTAGCTGGTGGCTTAGATAAGGCGAATCTGTTCCCTATTTCTTGGAGCTTAAAGGCCAAACTATTTTTATTTTCGGGCTAATTTAGAGCTAAAACAAATTTAGCGTTTTTTTAAAAAAAGCGTTGGTTTGGTGAAGCATTTGGTGCTTTGAGGTCCACCAGGCCAAAAATTAAGGGAGGGATTTTGTCTGGGATTCCTATTAACAATCTTCCACGTTTGCTTTCCTAAGGGGAATTAAATAGGTACTACTAATAAAGCCCAGGTCATTATACCACGTAAACAATTTACTTTCCCTCTGCCAATTGCTCAGCAGAAACCTTGGCCCAGCAATTTCGTTAGAGGCAATTCGTGCCAGGCTATTCCAAACTCATAGAAAACCCACGCTGAGTGGGCAAGGTGTGACCAGTTCTTGTACCTTGTCGTAGCCTTCCCTACTGCATAATGGAATATCTGGAAACCTTAGGCGGTTCGTAATAAAGAGAAAAACTGAGGAAATGCCTCAAAATAGAGTGCACACTTCTATGCTTTAATAACAGCTGGTAGCATTTTTTCTGATATCGCCTAGGCTCCAACCCAAGCCAAGGATTTCCACGGGCGCATGGTTTTTCCCTTCTCTGGCCGTCTCAGCCAAAAACTCACTGTACATTCTTGAGCGGGCAGACTTCCCCAAAAAGAATTCAGGAAGCCCTGAGTCTTACCACATTAAGGAATTTAACCCCCCTCCCCCTTGTCTTCTTTTTTTACTTTTCCTTCCCACAAAGTCTATCCCCCTTCTCGTTCTGAGGGTTGATACCTGGCAAGAATCACTATCTCAAGACTGTAAGTTAAAACTCCTTTGGAATTACAAAAAAACAGGAGGGGCAATTTTACCTCCCCCCCCCCACTCGTTCTTCCCCTGAGGCTTGCCCCACAAGATTCAACCCTCCGTAAAAATCTAAACAAACAATTGAGAAATTTTTCCCCGGCTTATCCCTTCCGTGTTACCATAGTTAGAAGACTCCTCTACCCAGAGGCATAAAAAAAATGAACCTTGCAAAACACGCTCTTATAAAATAGCGCAAGAAAGCCTTTGTAAAAAAAGAAAGAAAAAACACATTAACATACTCTGTATTAGCTGGTTGGAAACAAAATTACAGGGTCAAATTGCTTAAAAAGAAAAAAGAATAAAAAACAAACCTTATTTCAAAAAAAGACATACCAATTTAAAAACAATTTCCAGGCCAAAAAACATACACACCATTGCGCGTCAAATACAAAAAAACAAATAAAAGGCCTATTGCTCTTTATTAACCCCTTGTACTTACAACTGCTGGAAAACAAAAAAAAATAGGGAAAGCTTGAAGATAGAAAAGGAATCCCCTCTCATAGGCCAAGAGACAGGAACAAAAAAAGGACCCCAGACCCAAAAACACATCCCTCCCTTGGAAAGGCCTTTTAAAAAAAAAATTTCCAGTTTTTCCCTGATTCGGGTTTTCCTCTGGTCCAGGTGGTTTGGTATGTTCCCTTTGTTAACCCTTTACAGGTGAAAGAAACATTAACTCTTAGCTATCTGTTTATGACAGTACCTCTGAAGTTTACTGGCAAGGATCCATTGATGATGATTCTTATTGGCACTAATGAACCTGCATCATGGGATAGCTCACTGATAATAGATGACTTCAAGGAATTCGGAAGTGCACTGGAGAAGAAAGATATCCAAGTGATGTTCTCTGAGATCCTTCCTGTCCCATGAGTGAAGGAAGACAGAAGGCAGAAGATTCTGGAAGTGAACCGCTGGCTAGGTAAATGGTGTAGGATGGAGAGTTTTGGTTTGAGTGGAATATTGGTCCACCTTCTGTGGAGAGAGAAGACTGTATAGTTTGGGTGGCCTCCACCTCAGTAAAAACGGAACCAACCTCCTTAGGGACAGGTTGGCTAGAACAGTCAGAAGGGCTTAAACTAATAGCAAAAGGGGAGGATAAAAAGAGGGAAGATATGAGCACTCAGCACAAAATCGAGATGTTGAGAAAAAAATTAATCAAGAAACCAAAGGACATGAAGAGAAGACATTTTTGAATTACCTGTACACCAATACTGAGAGCCTTGGTAACAAACAAAAGGAATTGGAATCACTCATTTATGAGCATAAATTCAGTTTAGTTGGATTATTGAAACCTGGTTGGATGATTTGCACAACTGGAATGTTAAAATCAATTATTATAACTTATTTAGGATGGATTGAGGGGGTAAAATGGGAAGAGGCATAGAACTCTATGTCAAAAATGTCATAACCTGTTTCGAAATCACTGATAACTCAGAAGAAAATGATCTTGAATGCTTATGGTTAATCCCTTAACAGATAAAGAACAAAATGGGGTATAAGCTGGTGTCTACTACAGGACACCAGATCACACTCGGGAATAGGATGATGGGCTCCTTATACACCTACTGATAATGTGTACGGGAAAAAAACCCTGTTTGATTGTGGGGGATTTCAGTCTGAGTACATATGCTAGCGGCCTCATGCTGCAAGTACTAAAAGTTCCTTGGAATTTCTAAACATTATAGATGACAATTTCCTAAGACAAAAAAATGTTTTAGCCAACATGGGGGGAGTTCTTTATTAGAACATGTCTTGACAGATAAAGGAGAACTGATCACATAATGAAAACTAATGGTAGCTTAGGTGCCACTGATTATAACTTGATCACATTTGTAATGTGCAAGCGTAATAAAGTCCAGACTAATAATATATATGTTTGGTGTTTTAATAGGGCCAGTTTCACAAAGCTGAAAACAATCAGGAACCAAATTACCTGGGAGGAAGAATTTAATCAGAAAAAATGTGAATGATAACTGGGATCATTTAAGAACACCTTACTAGAGTCCCCAAAAAGCCACAATTCCACAACTGAGAAATAAAGCTCCACTGGTTAAAAAACTAATCTGTTTTATAGGGGAAGTGAAGGCAGCTATAAAAATATAATATATATAACAAATGGAAGAAAGAGGAAGCTGACAGTAATAAATATAAATCAGAAGTCAGGAACTGCAGAAAATTGAGAAGGGAAGCAAAAACAAACAAGGCAAAAACTATAGCCAGCTGAGTTAAGGATAATAATAAGTTTTTAAAATATATTAGAAAAAAAAAAGAATTCTAACAATTGTAGGTGTAAATGATAACATTAGCAGTAATAATACAGAAAAGGCAGAAATATTCAATAAATCTTTCTATTCTATGTTTGGGGGAAAAAAAACAGATGATATAGTCTCATTTTTATGATGATGGTCACACTTTTTCCATACCACTAGTATCTCTGAAGGATATTAAACTGAAGCTACTAAAGTTAGACATTTTAAAATCAGCAAGTCCAGATAACATGCCTTCAGGGTTTCTAAAAAAGCTGGCTGATGAGCTTTCTGGACTGTTACTGTTAATTTTCATAAGTCTTGGAGCACTGTGGAAGTTCCAGAAGACTGGAAGAAGGCTAATGTTGTACTAATTTTTAAAAATAGTAAATGAGATGACCTGGGTAATTATGGAGCAGTTGATATGAGACTTGAGTAATAAACAATTAAAAGAAGGCAATGTAATTAATGCAAATCAGCACGGGTTAATGGAAAATAAATCCTGTCAAACTAACTTGATATCTTTTTTTCATGAGATTTCAAGGTTGGTTGATAAAGATAATAGTGTTGATGTAAAAGCAGCAGAGAATCCTGTGGCACCTTATAGACTAACAGACGTTTTGGAGTGTGAGCTTTCGTGGGTGAATACCCACTTCGTCAGACGCAGGTAGTGGAAATTTCCAGGGGTAGGTATATATATGCTAGCAAGCAA
>NC_133769.1:48200192-48201786 GCF_003597395.2 Chelonoidis abingdonii | reverse complement strand
CCCCTGGAAATTTCCACTACCTGCGTCTGACGAAGTGGGTATTCACCCACGAAAACTCACGCTCCAAAACGTCTGTTAGTCTATAAGGTGCCACAGGATTCTCTGCTGCTTTTACAGATCCAGACTAACACAGCTACCCCTCTGATGAGTGTTGATGTAATATACTTAGACTTGAGTAAGGCATATGATTTAGTACTGCACAACATTTTGATTAAAAAAATTAGAATGATGTAAAACAAATATGGCACACATTATATTGATTAAAATCAGGCTAACTGATAGATCTCAAAATGTAATTGTAAACAGGGAATTGTAATTGAATGGGTCTGTTTCTAATAGGGGGCCCACAGGGATCAGCTCTTGGCCCTACGCTCTTTAACATTTTTATCAATGACCTGGAAGAAAACATAAAATCATCAATGATAAAATTTGCAGATGACACAAAATATGGGGAAGTGGTAAATAATGAAGAGGATAGGTCACTAATTCAGAGTGATTATCCTTTGGTAAACTGGGTGCAAGTAAACAATATGTTTTTTAATATGGCTAAATGTAAATGTATACATCTAGGAATGAAGAATGTAGGCCATGCTTACAGGATGGGGGACTCTACCTGGGAAGCAGTGACTGTAAAAAAGATTTGTGGTGTATATTCAGCCGAACTTGAGCTCCCAGTGTGACATTATGGCGAGAAGAGCTAATGCCTCCTAGGACACATAAACAGAAGAATCTCAAGTAGTAGTAGAGAGGTTATTTTACCTCTACATTTGGCACTGGTGTGACTGCTGCTGGAATACTGTGTGCAGTTTGGGTGCTCACAATTTACAAAAGGATGTTTATAAATTAGAGAGGATTCATAGAAGAGCCACAAAAAAAGGTTAAATGATTAGAAAACATGCCTTATAGTGATAGACTCAAGGAGATCAATCTATTTAACTTAGCAAAGAAAAGGTTAAAGGGTGATTACAGTCTATAAGTATCTCCACAGGGAACAAAATATTTAATAATGGGCTCTTCAGTCTTGCAGAGAAAGGTGTAACATGATCCAGTTTGCTCGAAGTTGAAGCTAGACAAATTCAGATTAGAAATAAGGCATAAATTGTTAATGGTGAGAGTAATTAACCACTGGAACAATTTGCCAGCTGTTGTGGTGGATTATTCATCACTGACAATTTTAAAGTCATGACTGGATGTTTTTTCTAAAAGATCTGCTCTAGGAATTATTTTGGGGACGTTCTATGGCCTATATTATACAGGAGGTCAGACTAGATGATCACAATGGTCCCTGCTGGGCATGGAATCTATGAAAACCAGTGTGATATATAAACTCTGAGTATCTGTGCTCTATCATCTGTCTCTTAGGTGACACCTATAAAGCTTAGCAAGCAATTTCTAGGGGGTTTTATCAAGTGCTACTGCCCTTGTCATTTAGTGAAACTACGCTCCAAACAGGCCATTTCCTGACACCTTCCCAAGACTTTTGTTGGACTGAGGAACAGTATAACTATATGTAAAAGCAGCAGAGAATCCTGTGGCACCTTATAGACTAACAGACGTTTTGGAGCGTGAGCTTTCGTGGGTGAATACCCACTTC
>NC_133769.1:48126036-48197005 GCF_003597395.2 Chelonoidis abingdonii | reverse complement strand
ATATATACCTGCCCCTGGAAATTTCCACTACCTGCGTCTGACGAAGTGGGTATTCACCCACGAAAGCTCACGCTCCAAAACGTCTGTTAGTCTATAAGGTGCCACAGGATTCTCTGCTGCTTTTACAGATCCAGACTAACACGGCTACCCCTCTGATACTATAACTATATGGAGACTCCTCAGAAGAGGCAAGATGTGGGGAGAGTAACCATTACTCAAAGAGACCTTGGTGAAGGAAGCACTGGAATTTAGTCCAATTGATCACAATTATTTTGGAAAAGAAACTACAAATTAAGGAACCAGTCCTGCTCCTTGTAAATCTTTTGGAACTTTTTGCCATGAACAAGGAAACACTCTATCTATTGTAGGCCAGATTTAACCCTGCATCCTCGATTTACTGATATGCAGTGCTTAATTTGAAATGAAAGAGGAGCTGGGGTTCAAGCAATTAGGTGCCAGGGCTCAAGCATTTTTTTACTTCCATAACTGACATGGCAAACCCAGACGTGCTGGAATAATGAACTGCCAAGTCTAGAGGTGCCGGGGCTCAGCCTTGGTATAAATTAAGCATGTGGGTGTCATTATCTAGCGACAGAAATATTGAACCAAGAGGTTGGAATTGTCTGCCAATATTTTTTCATCAATATACTTTTTTTTTCACCAATCGGTATTCCCAGATCTGTATCTAGCTTCCAATTTAGTTCTCTGTAAACATCTGGTGAAGTAGGCTCCTTGAGAGTGGAGCGCATGCTTGGTATGTGACTTAGTGGTTACAAGGGAGTGATCAAAATCACATCCTTAAAAATAAAAATGTGAAGTGTATATGTGGAGTGTTGTGCTATAGAGATGCGAAAGCGAGGGCATTATCATAGAAATGTAGGGCTGGAAGAGACCTCAAGAGGTCATGTAATCCAGCCCCCTGCACTGAGGCAGGACTAAGCATACACAGCCCATCCATGACAGGTGTTTGTCCAACCTCCTTTGGAAGCCTATTCCAGTGCTTAACTATCCTTATAGTTAGAAAGTTTTTCCTGATATCTAAACGAAAACTCCCTTGCTGTGGATTAAGCCCATTACATCTTGTTCTATTTTCAGTAGAAATGGAGCACAATCACTGTTTTCTTTATAATGACCATTAACATATTGAAGACTGTTGTCCCCTCCCTCATCAGTCTTCTTTTCTCAAGGCTAAACATATCCACTTTTTTTAACCTTTCCTCATAGATCAGGTTTTCTAAGTCTTTCATCATTTTTGTTGCTCTCCTCTGGACTCTTTCCAGGTTGTCCACATCTTTCTTAATGTGTGGCACCCGAACTGGACATAGTATTCTGGCTAGAGCAGCACAGTTATCTCCCGTGTCTTCAACAGGACCTGCCTGTTAATATACCCCACAATGATATTAGCCTTTTCCACACTTGCATCACAACGTTGACTCATATACAATTTGTGCTCCACTAAAACCCACAGATCCTTTTCAGCTGTACTACTGCCTAACCAGTTATTCCCCATTTTATAGTTGTGCATTTGATTTTTTTCTTACTAAGTGTAGTACTTTGCAAGTGTCTTTACTGAAGTTCATCTTGTTGATTTCACATCAGTTCTACAGTTTATCAAGATCATTATGAATATTAATGCTGTCTTCCAAAGTTGTAGCAACCCCTCCCAGCTTGGTGTCAATCAGAAATTTAAAAGCAATTATATACCTACACTCCGCTATCCAAGTCATTAATGAAAATATTGAATAGTACTGAACCCAGGACAGAGCCTGGTGGCACCCCACTAGATACATGCCCCCAGTTTGACAGTGAACCATTGGTAACTACTGTTTGAGTATGGTGTTTTTTAGCCTGCTGTACACTCAACGTATAGCAATTCCATCTAAACCACATTTCCCTAGTTTGCTTATAAGCATATTATGTGGAACTGTGTTAGAAGTCTTACTCTAATCAGAACATTTCACATTTACAGCTTCCTCCCATCCACTAGGCAAGTAATCCTGTCAAAGAAGGAAATTAGGTTGGTCTGGCAAGGTTAGTTTATGATAAATTGATGCTGGCTATTACCTATGTCTCTTTTATCCTCTAGGTGCTTACAGATCAATTGTTTAATAATTTGTTCCAGTATTTTTCCAGGTATTGAAGTTGGGCTGACTGGTCTTTGTCAGTCCTCTGGTACCTCCTCCTTCCTCCATGAGTTTTCAAAGAAATACCTAACTGTTTTGAGATTGCTTCAACTAGTTCCTTAAATACAGAAAGATAAATTTAATCAGTGTCTGCTGATTTAATACACTGAAATATCTAAATATTCTTTAATCTGTTCTTTCCCTATTTTGGATTGAAGTGGAGAAGCTGCAAAGAGCCTGGTGGGCAGGTCAGTTTTATGGGTGTTAACATAATTAGCATGCAATCAGCAAACCCATCTGGTGTCCATTCTCTAGAAGAAGAACAGGTGTTGATTTTGGTGTTGGTACGGCAGGCAGTTCTGAGCCCCTACTGCTGATCATCTTGGCAATCATAAACTGCAAGGTCCCTTTTGATTCCAGCTGATGTTGTGTGGTGTGGAGAAAAACGTATCTGGCTCATTCCTTGGAGCTGGGTGGGCACCACATCACCTCTACTGTGGGGCTGTGAAAATGCATGATTGAGCTCTGTACGTCCAGCATAAGGTGTAACTGGCCTTGAGATCTAACACAAACCTTCTCTGTCTCCATCAAGCTTCTCTTTGTTGGTTCACAGGTAGCAGCTGGAAGACTTTCAGGCCCATAACAACAACAACACTGTGCAGCCTGCTTGCTCATCAGAAATGGTCAACAAGTAGTATCCTGCTACAGAAAATACTGCAGAAGTACACGTCTCCCTACAAGTTAGCACCCTCAGTGAGAAAGAGTGGCCCCTTTATCACTGCATGATGTGCTTATTTTCATAGATTAAGCACACATCTGTTTTGTTGCTGCTATTGTTAGTTAAATCATAAAAGTAAATACTCTGGGGTAGAAATATATTCCACCTCCGAATTTCTCTTTGCACATATTCTACAGAGTGGGGTTTTTTTGTTTATTCACATTTATTTGAAAATAACTAATAATCTTGGACCTTTTCTAGCCAACACATAGACTGGAAATATTTGTTTTCAGAGATTTTTATTTCTGAAAGAAGAAAACCTGTCTCAGTTCACCTTATGCATAGACTTAATGCACTCTACAACAATAAAGTAGCTGTTGATTATTGCTTTGCACAGTTGTGGCAGCCTCATTAGTTTTACTACCTAGATTGAAGTAGTTTCATACCAAATTAAAAATGTAGGTCATTCAAAGGACTAATGTTGCTAGTTCAGCCTGTAGGAATTTAATCCTCACCTGTACCCAGCAGTTTATAAACATACTAAGTCAATTCTTTATACTCCACCCAAAAGCAGAAATTCACAATGGGAATAAATTTTGGATGTTGTTCCGGTAACAGTAGTTAAGCTACTGCTGGTAGGTACATGTGACTAAAATAAATAAACTCAACATTTATTGCACAGGTACTTTTCTTAGGATCTATTCTGGAACAGCATAAATAGTATTGATGTGGGTATAAGAAGCATCAGCTGAGCAAATAACTTTAAATCATTATCCTTTCTTTTGTATTATTAGCAGAAAATGGGCTTGATCCAAAGCCCATTGACGTCAATGGGTGTCTTTCCACTGACTTCAATGAACTTTCGATCAGGATCAGTATTATCTTTGGATAGGGGCAGAATGTAGAAATCCAGTTGAGCTTGGAATAGGAGGACGAACAAGTATATAGGGAGTAATTTCTTTTGGACCCTAGCTGATAATTATTTTCTGCCCTGAAGATTGAGGATTGTGAGTTCTGGAAATGTTATCTTACCTTAGTAAATATTGCCAATGTAGTTACACTAGCTAAATGTCTACAGCTGTCTCATCATGTTATGTGCTGCTCTCTCTTTCTGTCATCAGAATTTTCTGTGGCACTTGTCCCCGTAGTATCCAAGTGCTCGTAGATGCTGTTTCTCTTTTGATTTACTCTGTTAATGAAAAGCACTCCTCGGCTGTCAAAAGCTTAAGAGCAAACATTCATATATTTTAAATAATTGAAGTACTACTCCTTGAAGTTCATTTTAATGCACTTGTGTTTTTTTCTGCATTAGACAATAACTTTTCAGCCTTCATCAAGACATCTGTGTTGATGAATGGCTTGTGAAGGGTCCTCTTCACATTGTTTTGAACTTACCTGATGTCTTCAAAAGGAGATGACATGCTTTCCTTCCATTTGAAATCCATGTATGAACAGTCTGTTATGCAAAACAGCTACAACAATGGAACACAAATGATTTGTTCCAATGTTCTTTCTGATGGATACAACAGACTATGAACTGGCCTTGCCATAAAAAAGAATTTGTAAAAATAAAGGTCTCCTTGTGTCAAACAAATAATGAATAGAGTTCTTAGACAATAGTTGTGATATAGTTAATGGTCTCATAATAAAAAAGTTAAACAAACGTGCAGTGTGTCTAGTGCTATGTGAACTGGAAAATGGTTACTTGAGGTAATTGTTTAATTTCCTTACACTTGCATAACAAGAACAATTTTTAATAAATTATTGCCCTTAGGAATCTGGGAGTTTAGACCACAACAAATAAACTCACTTATTTCTTACTAGAGATTAGAGGAGATTCATATAGTTGCTGAAAAGCTTTCTTGTTTTCTTATTCTCTCAGGGCTTGATCTTGTATCATTGCAGTTAATGGGAATTTTGCCAGTGATCTCAGTTGGATCAAGAGCAGGCTTTCAATGAATATATCAGTGTGATATTGAAAAAATAGCAATGAAATAAAATAACGAAAAAGAAGAGGCCCAATAAAATCAAGGTCCTGTCAAGCATATATTTTAATAAAGTTAGCAAGCCAAATTCTGCCCTCCTTTCCATGTGTGGGTTTCTCATTAGAAGCATTTGAAAGCATGCCCACAAGTCCAAAAAGGAGAAGGAAATGTGTGTCATTTCCTCAAATTCATTTGGGCCCTTGGAAGAAAGGAGGTGATTTGTGGTATTATTGGCTGTATTGGGGTTGCACAACTTCACCGAGAGCACTAGATTTTGTGTATTGGAAATTTATTATGTGAGCTGGTCAAAAAAAGTTTGCAAAACAATTTGAATATGTTTTGATCACCTGCATTATTTATCAGTATTTTCTTGCAATTAACCATAATTCACTGTATTTTTAAGGAATAAAAAATCTTTAATTTCAGAAAATATATTTTGATTCCTAATTCACCCTTCACATATTCTGCATTAGAGCATCCTATAATCTCAGTATAAAAAAGGCAAGGAACATACAAGCTACATAAAATATATTTGACACATACACTGTATAAATCAAAGCTAAATGGAAAACAGAAATGTTTTATAGAATGCCTGATCTAGAGGAATTGCTGGCATGACAGCCAAATGGAAAGGCATCAAACTAGCTTGGGGCCAGATATCCTTTACCTAAAAATTGCACAGGGTACTGAGGTTATAGCAAGTAAGGAATCAGAGCCAATTCCTTCTCTGGATAACAGGTAGCCACTGTAAATGCTTAAATAATAGGACAACGGGAATTTTGAATTAAGGACTAAACCAAGCTTGTTGATACTTTCCAGACGGATAATAAATCGAAGATAAAGGAGCCTCGAAGGCTTATCAACAGACAGTTTACAACAATCCAAATGTGAGATAACCAAAGCGCAAACGGTGCACTGTGGAAGAGGTTTGAGAAGCTGGGCCAGTGGAGTAGTTATTTACTGAAAAGGAAGAGCTGTAGCTGTTCCTCTGGTTCATCAAGGCTGAAATCTGATGTTACCACCCAGCAGTACCTATGGAGTGCTCACCAATTCCGCTTCTTGCTTAATTCTAACCCCAGAACTCTGTAGGTTCTCAGTAACTTGGAAGGGATGTGGAGACCAGTTTCCATGACTGCAGGGGAAGAGAAGCTTTTTGACTAGACTGGAAATTCCCAGTTTTCTTCTGTGTTGGAGTTTTTCCTACTTCAGCAAAACTTAGTGAGAAGATGAGGTGGTAACTTTATTGCTGTCAGCTTGAAAATTCTGAGCACAGAAGCCAGTCAAAACAGAGACACTACAGTAACCATTTGAATATTTCCAGTATCGTTAATGAGAAATATTCACACAGTGATTTTTCCTAATCCTAGTATTAATAAAGGACTGTCAGCCAATCAGAATAAAAGAGTTTGCGTGATGTTTGAATATTAGAGTAATCATGCAAATCAGACATGCATAACCAATTAGAGTGCAGAAAACTGTATGAACTGGGAAAATGTGCAGTTATGTGTTAGTAACTGCACAATATCTCTTCTTTCTAACAGGCTAAAGCAAACCCACTTTAGCATAATGTATTATAATTAAATCAGCTTTTCAAATTCATGAACCATATCACATACAATTAAAAAAATAGCATCATAATGTATAGAACTTGTTTTAAAGGCGCTGAACGCATGCTAAGTACTACCACTATTTGTTTTGATACGACGGGTATAATAAGCTACTTTTATTTTTAGCAGCAGAAAAATAATGGCAGGTGCACAGCAGACACTGTCAAGCAAGAGTCATACTTTGCTGCAGTAGTGTAATCTTAACTGTGCTTGTTTCTAGAAGTGAAGCAGAATGAGTTACATAGATAAGGGTGCAGTGGGAGGGGGCTGGTGGTGATTACGTCTACTGATCTTCAGAATGAAAGGTTTTGCGATAATGAAAAACATTTAATGGACTATTTCAATCTTTTTCAATCACGCAGTTCAAGTTACTAGTGAAATGCACATTCTTTAGGGACTTATTGCTCATTCAGTTTCTTAATGACTTTTGCTCCACCTATCAGGATTTTTTCTTTTCTCAGAGAGATAAAATTGCAGCAGTAGAGCAAACTTCGACAAAACAACTGGGATTACATTTTTTTTGAGAGTGAAAAAAACCCAAAGAACTGAAGAGCAAGTAAATGAGCTCCTGGTGTGTCGAATCATCTTTACATCTAAATCACACTTTTGGATCACATTCAGAATGGGACATTTACTTTTGTTTGTTTATTTCATCCCTACTGGGAGAACCCACAGCTGAATGATTATGGAGGTGATGCTCTCAAATACATTTAGAGATACAAGGGAGATCAGTGCAAAAACTTCCCTGGAAATTCTGTGAATCGGTCCTAAATATTGATAATCTATGAAGGAAATCAGTTATTCTTTCTGGTGAAGCATAAGTGATCTTTCCTAGCTGCTTTAACTTTAGATAATGAGTTTTTAACATTGAAATCATTATTCCTTTTAAATTCTAAAGTTACAGGACAACGAACAGCTACAGGGATATATTGGCATGTTTCTTAAGATAGTTACATTAGTTCTTCTTTGAGTCCTTGCTCATATCGATTCCAATTAGGTGTGCGCATGCTGCGTGCACGATCGTTGGAAGGGTTTTACCCTAGCAACACTTGGTGGGTTGGCTGAAGCGCCACCAAGAGTGGTGCCCTTATGGCACTGGATATATGCCCCTACTGACCCAGTGCCCCCTCAGTTCCTTCTTACCGCCTGTGACGGTCGTTGGAACTGTGGAGCGTGGCATAGCTGATCTCCACTTCCCTAGCTCTTTGCTCATTTATACCTGTAGATAGTTGTTATAGTGTAGTTGTTAGTAGTTTCTAGTTCTAGTGAATAGTAAATTATGTAGATAATTGTTAGAGGACAGAGGGTTTCTCCCCTCCCTCCTTCCTGATACCCCAGCTCATGCCTGGGTCTCCGGGTTTCAAGCCTGCTTGGCCTGTGTAGCAGAGTGGTTACCCGCTCCTGCCCTGAAGGATTTAAAAAGTGGCCTGGGAGGGGCTTGAAAGCTGCAGCTCTAATGGCTGGGCTGACTGGGGAAGCAGCCGCAGGTGGGTCACACTCTAATCAGGCCACAGCTGGCCTGTATAGAAAGGCCAGGGAAGCCAGGAGCAAACAGTTTCTCTCTGTTTGTAGATGGAGATGGGTCTGGCTGCAGGAAGCTAGAGACAAGGTACCTAGGGTGGACCAGGGCTGGGGAAAGGCAGAGTTGCTGGGGAGCTCCATCCTGGAGAGCCCCAGGCTGCGGCCTTGATAAAGGCCAGGACAGGTACTGGGGCTATAGAGGCGTAGCCAAGGGTATGCAAAGACAGCAGGTCCAAACCCCTCTTTGCCAGTGATGAATGGCATGTACACTGCAATCTGCCCCAGGGCATGGGGGTTAGATGGTGACTGGCAGTAGATATATGCTGAGGTGAAGTGGGGGTAGTGGGTTGGGGGTTCCTCAGGGAGTGGAGACCCAGATTGGTGGGGGATTGCCAAATGGCAGCACCCCAGTTAAAAGGGCACTGGGGTCCAGGGAGGGACATGGGGGCCAAGAGGACAGGAGGATCACCAGCCTGCAGAGGGCGCTCTTGGCTGAAAGTGAGCTAATTCCTGAAGACAACCAGCAGGAGACGCTGCAGGGGTGAGTCCGCATGTCTACAGCCTGCCTCAAGCTGAAGCCTACGGGACACTCCCATGACTCCTGCCTGAAGTGCCTGGGGGAATCCCATCAAACAGATAAGTGCCACATCTGTAAGGCATTCAAGCCGCAGACAAAAAAGGAGCAGGACTTAATCATTTGAGGCAACTCCTCATGGAAGCGGCACTTAGCCCAGTGCCCTCGGGCCTGAGCAGAGACCCGGCACTGTTGGCCTGAAGCGCACCTCCGGCACCGGAAAGACTCAGCACTGGCAAAGACTCCCAGCACCGGACATCTCCAGCACCGTGACCGGCCCAGCGCCACTCGCTATCTCCGGGGTCTAAGAAGCAGCACAAACAACCTCCTGCTTCTACCCAGTTGCAGGCACCACCTGTGCCCCCCTTGGAGCAACGTTCTATACCAGACCGCTTCGCGAAGGCTCTAGCGCTGGCACAATCAATTCCAGTGCCGCAAGCACCATTGAGTCCGGTGCATATGAGCTCTCCGGTGCACACGGCGGTCAAGCAACACATCTCAAAGAACAATAGTTACAAAAGTGAGTAACTGTCTTTTCTGCACACATCCAGTCTTAATGTCAAACAGAAAGTGGGTCTGACCCTGCACATGATTGCAATGGTAGTTTTTAATCACTGAGGCTAGATTGTTCAAATAGCACCTGGCCCACAGGAATGAGTGCATTTTCCTTTTACCTTTTCCACCTCACACAGTTCTCTCTCCTGACCAAACGACAGTTACTGATTAGCCAAAATCTGTAAAACAAGTAGCTTCTATTGATTTTTTTATAATGGTTCTGAGGAAAGGATGCAGGCTGACATGAAAACTACAGGAAAATTAAAATAGTTAACAAGAAAAATATGGCACAATATACATTTCCATCCGTGTGTGTAGTTGAAGCCCGAGATAATACCCATATTATCAGATATTTGATTGCTTTCCCTACAAAACTATTGTGCAAAATTTCCTTGGAGGTTTCAGAACAGCAATGATAACTTTAGAGACTATGTATAATATACATAGTTTTATTTTCCTCCAAAGATTTACTATTATGCTTCAGGCTACATTGCGGCTTTCAAAAGTTCTGTGCAAAGAGTGCATCCAAAGCATTGCTTTTTTTGAGCATTTTGTGCCTTTGAAATATCTTTAGAATTATTAAATTGATCAATTATTCCTCCTCCCTCTGCATATGAGTTTTAAAACGGATGGGGGAAAGTGTGGTATCCCCTTGCTCCAAGACTAATTGTGTTGATTTTTAAGGTGTGTACAAGTGAATTATATCTGGCACTCAGAAATGAAAGGAACACATATACCCAATTATTTATAGACCTTAGCTATCAGACCAAATAATTGTATAGCTTAATTCAGGTCTCTTCCTCTCATTCCCAGGTTGCTTAGCCTAGGGAATTGAACCTTAAAGTTGCATATTCCATTTCTGTTCTCCATTTAAACTATCAGGATTTGGAACCCTGAGCTACCAAGAGTCCACTGGCTCTGAAATGAAACACAACCATCTGCTGCAGGAATTTTAAGCAACTGCATTGTAAATATATAGAAAATAAACACACCTAACCCCCAGCCACTCTTAGAAAAGTCTGAAAAGCAGTGTTTTTAAGCTAATGTTATGCTAATTTTTACACCATAACTGCGTGTGTGCTGAAGAATGAGGATAGGAGGTGATTTATTTTATTTTGGTAATTTATTCATAGCATTAGCGAGTTACATTTGAAGCCGTGTCTTTCCTTCCACCCTCCTAGCGTGAAAGGTCAGTTGATTTTGCAAAATGTTGTCCAGGTTTAGCCAAATGCAGTTTGTTATTACTACCAGAGTTCCAACCCTACCCCTACATGCCCACTTCTTTCCCTCCTGCATGGGAAGTGGTGTAGCAACCTGGAGACAGTTGCTTTCCAGGCCCTCCCAGTAGGTTCTGGTGATGAAGGTAGCCCACACAGGGGTTAAAGGCAGATCCTTGTTCCCCATTGCTCTCCTGTGCAGACACATAGCAGGGCTCATTGCCAAGTCCTTAATTAGTACAGATTCAACAATCCCAAAGAGATATAGTCTATCATTAATATTATACCACAGATCTCCATTTAGATGCCACAATCAATTTGTGCATTGAAGTTTATCATGCTGTTTTCAATAAGAGACTCCCTGCTTGAGGGCCTGATCCAAAGCACACTGAAGTCAATGAGAGTCTTTTATAAACTTTTATGGGCTCTGGGTCAGGCCCTTAGCAGCTCCACCGTTATCATGCAAGCTGTAATGGAAAGTAATTCAATTTTAAAACAGCTATGGCTTCTAAAGAAAGATACTCAGTATTTCTGACAAATGATGTCTGTGTGTTGTGATGAAGTCTAGTAGGTAATATATATATATAGCAACACCTAGCTTCCTTTAATTTAAGTTCTTTCCCTCCCTACTCTAGAGACAGTCAGCAGATACACATTTTAATGTCAGGCTTCTTCTCTCCCACATGAGTGGATAGCACAGGTTAAAGGATCCCTACACCAAAGAAAACAGAATACATCTTCTCAGGTTATTTTAGCAGCCTGAGCATCTGCTGCTTAAAATATAGATTAAAACTTGTTCTTCTGAAACAAGTCCACAGAGATGGCTTTGCCAGAGACATGACCAAAATGGCAGCTATTCTCTCCTGGATAGCAACTGTATGCATAGTTTCTAGAAGCCTGGGAGAACCTACAAGTGGGAAAGCTCAAGCATAGTAATGTTGACTATGAGTTACACACTGAAATGATTTGAATTCCTTGGTATTTGTAGCCACAGTGCATTATTTGTAAGTTTTTCAATTCCAGCTACACACTTCAGAAGTGCACTGACCTAAAAGTACAATACTAGCGATGCCATCCCAATCTGAATGCTATTCCGGACTCATGCTAACATTTTACACTGTTCAGGGAATAAAAAAATAATGACCAGACCTTCCAAATCACAGGCACTCAGAAACAGCATTCATGTACCCCTGTTAACCTATGCTAGGCATCATTTGCCAGTAAAATTCAGACTATTTATGTTGCTGAAACTATGTTCTCAACAACTATTAATACTCTAAAGTCTTCCAGCCTCACACAATTCGTAAAACACATAGAGGTCTCTAGAGCCAGATTCATCCCCTCTCTGAGTTAAAATCAAGGTAATACAACATTTTCTCTGCTTGGGATCACTTTCCAATACTCTGGACCATGGACTAGAAGCTTTTATTTATTTGTCAAATATCCCTAAGATTTTTCATATAGATAGTAAACTTATAGACTATATATAAAATACATATATTTATTGACTGTTACTTTAAGTTTGTAAATAAAAAGTACCTATCCCCAACTCTAGATGCCTTTTATAGTAATTAACATAATTAATACACATACAATCTCAGTAGTATGTCTCGCATACATAGTAACATAAGGAATCAAAAATAGCCTATTATTATGTAGATATTACATGCTGGGAAAATCTTAGGGATTTTTAACATTTCAAATAAACAAAAAGAATTAACAACAATACGCTGGACAGATTTCAATGTTCATTCTGGCCATGATGTACATATCGCCACGCAACTCTTAGTTACTCATACTGTCTTCCAAATCCTTGTTGTTTTCTTCAGCTTCATGGAATCTCCTTCAGTATGGACTGTCTCATCACTCTTGACCATGTTCTTATGTATGCTGAGTAGATGTCTTTGGTTCTTGCCTATTGATTTCCTTTCCTACCTCTCAGATTGCATTTGCTCCATCATTACTACACCATAACCATACTTCAAAAGCAACCCATAAGATCTTTTCATTTTTCAATCTACCTTCACTCTCTTTTTCATCTTCCCTCTATCTAACACCCACACCCATGGCACAGAAACTACAATGCGAAAAGATCAAGGGCTTCTGATGTTATTGACTCTGCCAGTTGCCTTTGAATTCTATTAATCATGAAGTATTATTGACTCATCAGCTGACTCTAGTAGGACCCAGCCAGACTTGTCTTGAATGGTTTAGTTATTTTCTTTTCTGACTGAAAAATCCCAGGGCAGTTTGGGGTTATTGGTCTTTCTCCCCAAGGGCACTGTCTAGTGGGGTTCCATAGGGCACCAGCTTTTTCTCCCCTCAGTTCAGTAGGTACATGGGACCAATAACAGAGATAGTGAAAAGGCCTGGTGATACCCAGCTTTATGTCTCTCTCAGTCTCAGGCCAGTGCATGCTGTCAAGTATCCTGTTTAAGATTGGGGCATGGACAAGCACTAACTGGGTGAAGTTCAATTTGGATAAGCCTGGTGTGATGTTGGTGGGCTAGGGATAGCAACTGGCAGATATGATGATGATTATATTGTCCCTGTTGGGTTAGGGTGTGTGTTTGCCATCTGTCAATTGAGTTTTCAGTTTAGGGATTCTGATTAGTTCATCGGCTGCTGCTGGATGGTCAGGTAGCAGCAGTGGCCAAGACCACATTATATGATTTGCACTTTGCCAGGAAATTGACAATTTATTTGAGATGGAGGATTGCTACCATAATTCCTGCCTTTGTAAGCTTAAAATTACATTGCTACATGTGCTATATAGTAACTCTTTTTAGAAACTGAGTTTGATGCAGAATGAGGTTTGTCCTCGCCATATGGGAATTACACCAAGTGCTCTGTGATCTGCATTCACTGACTGTGGGTTCCCAAGTACAGTTTGATATCCAAAGCCCTAAATGACCTGGCATCTACTAATTTGAGAGACTGCCTCTTTTCCTGGAACAGACTTCCACATCTGCAATTAGTGGAAGAATTCAAGCTAGAACTTCCTTGATTTAGAAAAGAAAGAAGGGTCTTCTAGCAGAGCGTTCTCTGAGGGCGCCTCGATGTTGGAGCTCAGTACTTCCTCTGGATGTAGCCTGAACTGATTGACCTTCAGGAAACACTGGACAGCTCTTCTATTTTCTAAGGCTTTAAGGATGGAGGAAGTGTCTGAGGGTTGAAATGCTCAGCGGAATTAGGTTCGTTAAGTCAATTCATGTGGCTGGTTACTCTACTGTGTGTGGGGGATAAGCTGCTGAATACATATTATATTATGTAAATTGATATAAAAGGCCCCTAGAACAAAGGATAGGCACTTTCTCCTCTTAATTATTCATATATTTAAATAGATAATAATGAACAAATAATTTTTGATGCTCCCTTATTTGCATGTGGCTTTTTGTTCAAGAAGTCTCATCAGCCATCATATTTGCTTGTATTTAAATGGTCTTGTTCAGCAGTTTTGGAGCAGGTTAAATAGCTGTTTTAAAATAAAAAAAATCCTGGTTGGCTTTGGGAACTTCGTGCAACACTCCATTTGACAGCAGGAGCTGAGCTTCTATATTCTGCTAGCTTGACAATGAGTCTATTTTCACCAATACACATTTATTACTTATTCAGTTTTCCCAAATGTGGCACTATGTTTAAAAAGCATGAGTGAATTTAACTTGCACAAAATGCATTAGATTGACAGCCTTGGATATTAAAATCTCTAATACACTTGCAGCAACACTGTCCCTGCTGTGTATCTATCCTGCACTTTAACACTGACCAGCAAGGATAACTTTTAAGGGTAATATGATAAGCACTCCTTGTAAAGGTGTGACAGAAGAAGCCATTTGCAGTGCCTACATATTCTTGCACGCCATCCACTAGCACCATATGTATTCACTATTTACATATATACAAACCTTTCATTTAGAGAGCACTCCTAGAACATAAGAAACTAAATGAGTGTTTGGCCTTTCTGTTGATAGTGCAGAAAAAGTGCCAGTTATGATGTATGCACCTATCTATGGGGGAAATTTAATAAGGCAGTGACTCCTTTAAGACCGGTCAAATACACTCATATCAGACTGCCACTGCTCTGGATTAGAGCATATGGCATGACTATGTTGTTGTTGTTAATGTTATTCTGCACATTGTATGAGGCAATCTGTCCCCAAAAGAATTTACAGTCTAAATAGATAAAGGGGGTGAAAAAAAGAAATATTATTCTGATTTTACAGATAGGGAATTGAGGCACAGAAAAATTAAATAATTGTCCAATGAAATCTATGGCAGAGCCAAGAACTGAGCCTTGATCTCCTGAGTCAAAGTCCAGGCCTTAAGCACAAGAGCAATCGTCTCCTCTGACTCTAGAGATCAAAGTCTTTGTATTCCATTTCTAATACCCTGAGCCTTGCCATCTCCCTGAATAGTACGTTTTGAAAAGTGCTACATATCACTTCAGGAGTTGATAAATATCCACCTCTTTTAGTAAGTCCTACCCTCTGTATAGTGGAACATCACAGAATAACTGGTTGAAAATATTGGGCAATGAAGTAGTAATAGCAAAAAGGAACTAAGAAATCATGAATTCTGCTTAGTAATCAAGACAGTTGGCCTTTAGCCATCATGCCACTTCATCATCATCCTGTGTCTAGAGATCATACATTGGCAACAATGAGATTAGTGATGGGTACCCTCAAGCCCTTTCATCCCCCCTCCTACCCATGGCGAAGAGCTGAGAAAGAAAACAAAGGAAATTAGCTGTTGCTAGCAGCTAATCAAACACTCACAAACCTCTTAGAAACAATCCTGTTCTTAAAAAAAGTAAATTTTATTAGAAACAAAGGAAGAAAATACACTTGGAATTAGGCTTTTGCTAGATTTTAAAAGAGCAATTCCAAAAATTAAGTACCAAGAATAGCTTTCTTGGGGTCCAGTTTAAAAGTTACAAGCAAACAAAAACACCTGACGTTTAGCACAGAGGAGATCCACAAGCCAAAATTAATAAATAAACCCAATCACATCTATTTAAACATTCCCTGTCCAATGATTTATTCTAGGTATTGAAGATGAATTTTCATACCTGGTTCAAGCTTTACACAGCATTCCTGCTTATATTGCTGCTCTGTCTCTCCTTCTCTGGAGAACAACCGAGAAAGGGGAAGCTTTTTTTTTCCATTTTAAAAAGTTCTAGCCCTCCCATTGGCTCTCTTGGTCAGGTGCCCACTCCTTTTCCTTTACCTGCAGAACTTTGTTAACCCTTTACAGGTAAAGCAAGCAGAGAACAGCCACCAAGAGGGACTTTATTGCTAACTGGCTGGCTTGGTGTCCATAGAAGGGAGCTATCCTCTTTCATTTATCACAGTAATCATTAAAGCTAACATGATTCTGGGGTGCATTAACAGGAGTGTTGTACGTAAGACACAGTTGTCCCACTCTACTTGGCACTGGGGAGGCTCCAGCTGGAGTATTGTGTCCAATTCTAGGCACTACAATTTAGGAAGGATGTTGACAAATTGGAAAAAGTCCAGAAGAGAGCAACAAAAATGATAAAAGGTTTAAAAAACCTGGCCTCTGAGGAAAGGTTGGAAAAACTGTGCATGTTTAGTCTTAAGAAAAGAAGATTGAGGAGCAACTTGATGATAGTCTTCCAATATGTTAAGGGCTATTATAAAGAGGATGGTGATCAATTGTTCTCCATTTCCATTGAAGGTAGGAGAAGCAGCAATGGGCTTAATCTGCACCAAGGGAGATTCAGGTTAGATATTAGGAAAAACTTTCTAATTTTTAAGGGTAGTTAAGCTCTGGAACAAGTTTCCAAGAGGTTGTGAAGTCCCCATCTCTGAAAGCTTTTAACAAGTCAAACAAACATCTGTCAGGGATGATCTAGATTTACTTAGTCCTGCCACAGCACAACTGGCTGGACTTCATGACACCTGTGGAAAGTGAGCAGAAAATACTATATATGCACCACTTTGCACAGGTGTAAATGATGACATAAGGTGTAAGGCAATGGACTATCAGGTTCCCTGAGCCAGTTCTTCATTGCAACAAAGGAAAGTAGGGTGGTGTAGGTTTTCCCCAGTCCCAGAGCCACTCTATCCTAGGTTGGTTTCTTGATACATGTTAATTAGGTGAAAGGCTAAATAGCTGCTATGACAGTTGAGAATTAGCAGGGTGCAGGTGAGTTTTGGCTGTGGATTCTATGCTAGCAGCTGAGGGGTGAGGGTTTAAAAGGGTGGTGCTGCAAAATTTCTAGGCTGTCCAAGAATCCCCATACACAAGGGAAAGCCTCCAAGCAATTGACATGGCATGGGAAGGACCACTTCACACTAAAAAAGCAGAACAAAGAGACCACAGTGCATCCCAGGAGCAGGGCCAATATCTTTATAAGCAACTTGAAAACAGATTACCTTCTTTTGATCATAAACCATATTTAACATAAAAAATGCATCCTAGCCTTAGTATTGCTTCTTTCAATGGAATCCTTGTATTTATAAGAATGATTAAAGTGCCTTTTTGTATTTGAACAATAATCTCTATATACTGGAGATAATAAATCTATATAATATGTTACCAAAAAAAACTGGATAAAAAAGGCTTCTGGGGAATCTGTTAAGTATATGGCATTTAAAGAGGAAGATTTATATATGTATGTGTGTGTTTTGATTTATAACTTATTCTTTTGCTGCTGAATTTCTACTGTATCTGCTGCGTTGTCATCCCCTGTTAACATTCTGTTGAAATCAATAGACTATTAGATGGCTGGGACATTCGTGTACAAAAGAATGGACCTGAATTTGCTGCCCTTAAAATTAGAAAATATAACAGGACATAGTCACAAGACAGCAAGAAATGGACGGACTGAACAGCTTTCATCTATCCTGAAATGTTACACTGTTATGTTTAGACCAAAAATATATTTTAAAATGTGTGTTCTTTTTAAATATTCCAAAATCTTTTATAGGAGCTTGGAAAGGTATCATTTCCCTTCTGCATCATTATATTATTCTCCATGATCCAGGAAGGATCCAAGATCAAGATACAAATCTATAAGGTCATAAAATCTGATTTCATTTTGTCTCCTTTTCAAGTTGGCTGGGATATTTTTCTTTTGGAGATGACAATTCCTTAGTTGAGCTATGTTTCCGGTCACTTTCTGAGCAACCTAGTCCCCTGATGCATTTTACTTTAAAACTCTGATTCTGATAAATGCTTAGGCTTAACCTATTTGAGGATAAATAAGACTTCTAATTCCAAACCCTCACTAAGTTGAGACTCCCTGGCCTGTAATACTGAGAAATGGGGGAGTGTTTCCATCCCAGGCACAGTTTTATTATAGAAATCTGCAAAGTGAATGGAAAGCAGCCCACATAGTATATAATCACCACTTGTGAGCTTCCTCTGTGAGTTATTAAGAATAAAATGATTAGGTTAGTGACTTTGTGCTATGAACAATTGTTCACTTAATCATGCATAACCTGTTTTAGGGGTGTGAATAAGCTTTTGTGCTTAATTAAATACTTTGCATATAAATGTCATGAAGAAAGCATCCTGATGGAGTATTATGGAATAATAATTTCAGTGTTAGAAATGAGAATTTTGTTACATAAAACAAAACAACCGTTTGGCTTGTAGGAGTCCACAATAAGCAAGACCATGCAATACTCTTGTGTGGTTATCTACTTTTTATTGCTGGAGCAATGCTATAGCTAAAGAAAGGCACTAACTCATCCTGTTAGCTCTGCCCCATTATCTTACATACTTCATGTTGGAACTGGAAATACCTTCAAATAGAAATTTATATGGTAGCATTAAATAACTTCGATCTCATTGTGTTTCTTCAAGGATGAACTGTTCATATACAGTTTATATTTAATAGCCTCCAAAAATATTCCGAAGAGCCAAAATTGGGTGTGGGGCTGATGTCTTTTATAGTTCCTGTAGCTGAAATGAAAGTTCTTAAGAACAACCCCAAAAAGTTCTGTTACACACAGTACATTTGATGATATAATGTTTTGTAAGCTGTATTGATCAAAACTATTCTGGCAGCAGAAATGGAACAACAAAGAAATAGCCAAGTGCTTCCATACAACCAAATAATGGTATAGAGTCATAAATGGAAAGCAAGACAAAGAGGCCCTATGAAATAACATAAAATGTGGTATTGCAGAATATTAAATCCACTGCAAATAAACCAGTAGCATATGAACAAAATTAAAACAGACAGTCTGAGGCTGCAAGCTGGGAAACATTCATTTATTTCTCACTAATGTTTCCCTAATGGATAGTTCTAATGCATGATGGGGATTTACTTTTAAATTATGGTTATTTCACAACTAACTGACTGGCTTTCCTGTCCAGTCCAATTGACATAAGGAATAGGTCCTTGAAAGATGAAATTTTTTTGCGAAAGGGAACTTTTGTGGAATCACTCTGAAAGACAGCTTCAGGTTGAGATTTATGTCTTATTTTTACCTTGGACAACTATTTGGATCACAGATTCTTTAAACAGAATTATTGTAAGGATAGTCAGTTCTCTGGGCTTCTGAGACTGAAAGTGTCTGAGACAACAGTGAGTCCCCAGTCCAGGAGTGAGTTTTACATGGCTTGACCCTTGTGATCCTGTGACGCCCCAGTGACTTTAGCAAGGTTCTCTGCATGTGCAGGCATCCACCCATCTGGAGCTTAGTGCAAGACAAGGGCCCACATATGGATTAATTTTATGATCTCTAAACAGCGCACCAGTCAATTGTGCAAATGGAACCTGAGGATGAGTATTTCTTCAGAATCAATGAGATGGGGCAATTTACTAATAATACCATGGTGCTGAAAAACAAAGCACTAGCAAAATAATCTTAGGCCCTGCAAAGATATTGGTACCAGTATGTGCTTAACTTTATAGAGTTGTTATCACAATGATTTGCATTGCTGTAGCACTTGGGACCCTGAGTCATGACCAGAGCCCCATTGTGGTAGGCCCCTGTACAAACACTTAAAGAGCTTAGAAGACTAATTATTTAAGAACTGGGGTTTGCATGAACTCTTGGTAAATTAACATATAACAGCAGAAAATATTTAACTAAGCATAAGGCTCACAACTTACAAATGAAGGCCTTGATCCTCTGTTGAGAGCCATGCGAGTGCTCCTCTGTGCCTCCATGGAGCCCCATTGACTGCAGAAGGCCACCTGCAAGGCTCCCAGTGCAGGATCAGGGCCTGAATAAAGGTAAAACTATGTTCATTTTATGCTTGGAGAGACTCTTCAGTCAGCTAGCCAATACTGTGCCTTATGGCTGGTGCATCTCACTATTAAATAGGACAAAATAAGACTGTGGCTATTTAATAGATTTCTTTCCCCATTAGATACAAGCAAATGGGAAAATATTTTTACAAGAGCAATCTACTGATTACTCATATAAAATGTAGACTCCAAATCCATTTTCTAGATTTATTATTGTCTGCCAAAATTGATTTGGGGAAAAAAACATTCTAATAACCTCATATGTAGTTAGCAATTTTCCATTTCATTACACAAACCTTGTCTCTTATTACAGTGAAACACATTTAAACAAATACCTGTTAAATGAATAGAGCTGTATAAAGCATACAATGTTTCCATCTATCTAACCCAAACATATATAGGACTGTAGTAAAGCCTTTGCAAATTCACACCTGACAAAGAAATGTGTTAAAAGATTAAAGTGCCAGTGAACCACAGAGTGAAACATAATAGAGATTGGATCTGTTAGTGTAACAGACCTGTTAAGGGAATATATATCTTTGTCTATTGAACCAAAACAGCCTTTCTGGACACCACATGGAAATATTGTAGTCCTGATTCTGCAAGGTCCTGAGTTACTCCAGGAGGCACGCCACATCTTGCAAGATCAGGCCTTTAAATGTTTGTATTTGTGGAAAATGGCTATAGTAGCACTCATGAAAGTAGAGGGACTATTAACACTAGATACAACTAAGTTTGATATAAGACATGTTACAGTTCTTCCTGCCTAGCTCTGTCACTGCACATCAGTCCTGACCTCCATCACCTATGAAATTGCAGCTCTGGGTCTGTCTTGAGAACAGACAATCATAGCAAACTGTGTGTTGAATGTGATTTGGCGGAAGGTCCACAATAGACTAGGATAAGGCCACTAAGCTAATTTCTCCTTTGACCCAAACTGGGATTTACACTCCAGAGTCCAGAGGTGAAAGATAATGCATTAACGCCTGTCTCTCTTAATAACAAAATGTGCGCCCAAAGCCACACACTTGAGTTTGTTTGGATATACGTGTGTGTGTGTGACTTTGTTATCAGACTTACTGATGGGATGAGATGAGACAGGGGAAACATAAAACACCCAAGCAGTACTTTTGACAATGATTTTTAAAAATCTTTGAGCATTTTATTTATTTATTTATTATTATTATTAGGTATTAAAGAAGTCAGGAAGAAAGAAAAATAATTTTAGATGCTGTTTATTGTCCAAAGCGTTTCTAAAAGACACATTCTCCAGTTCAAACTAGAATTAATTCAGGCAAGTTCTATGGCCTGTTATAAGTAGGTTAGATTAGATCACAATGGTCCCTGGTGGCTTTATAATCTATGTACCTGTGAACTGAAACAGCAGTTCAGAGTGGTTTATACAAAATTTTTTGTTGAGCGTTTTGCAAAGAAAGTCACTGCTCCAAGGAGCTGACAGTATGTTACTTCTGTGGAACACACTGTGTTTGTCACTAGCCAGGGAGAATGAAAAAAATTGCAGTTCTAAATTTTAATGATTCTTGGACAAGTTGGACAAATTAATCCTACACTCATCGTATCATGTTAGATCATCATTCCTATTTTTGGTTTCCACAAATATTATAATCAAACTGTAGTAGATCTCTAGTTATTTAAGTAATGCTACAAGATAGCATCCACTTGTTATCTTACATGGAAATGACCACATGAAATAGACAACAATTAGGGCATTTTAATTAGCCTCTTGCCCCGATACAGTAAAGATTATGGAGTTCAGGTCTGCTGCTTTCCCCAGGAGGCTGATACTTTCTGGTTTTAGTTCAAAGTATGGAGTGATTCACAACTTATGTTACCAATGTGGAGGTTTGCTCCTATGGTTTCCAATGCCACTCAACCCCCTGCCTCTTTACTGTTCACTTATTGCCACAGAATATTTCCAACTACGCAGGAATATTTTGTCATGCATTAGATGCTTATAGTAGCCTATCACATTCCTTTAGTCCAAACACCTAAACCAATGAAAGACAAAAATCAAGACACACCCAGGGACACACCCAAGGATGCTGTAGACAAAAATGCATGTCAGTGATAGCTATAAATCTGCATCTTTGCCCTGATCTACAATCCCTTTGTGCTTTTGTCTTAGATTCAGGTGGACAAATTAAGTTTCCTCTGCCATTTCTGATACTGTTTGGGGTTTTTTTTAACTGGAGTCCAGGTCGTCGTCTTATATCTGATGGCATGATGCCAATAAGGCACTCTTCCTTGTTTTGGTCTGCTGGATGCAGCAGTTTTTTTCAGGGGATAGATGACATACACATGTAGTTTCCTCAGGAAGCTAAAGGCTGGGCTTGAGACAGAGATAGCTGAATGCAAATACCCTTGAAGAGTGAGGTTTTCCTGTGCCTTGATAACTCAGTGGAACTTAACTAAAGTAAAAAAGAAAAAGATTAATAGATATACATATCTAACATGGATAGAAAAGAAATCAGTGTCTATTTCAATGTAGAAATTGTCCAGATCAATCAATATGAGAGTTAGGGAGATGAATTTAGAGCAAAAGGTGACACTCAACTGGTTATGAAGAACTTCTGAGTTTTAATGCTGGTTTTGAGAGAACCTTCCTTTGATACCTCAAACTATCTGCCTTTGTTTTCTCAGCTACATAATGGGCATAGTAATACAATTTAGCTGGAATGCCAATGCTAAAAGCATTGGAATAATTCCCCATGATTGTTGTGAGTAGGAATAATTACCTCATCTGCCTTGTCTCTCTTAATGTTGGCAAAACAGTTAATGCAGAATACCATTGTTGTATGAGATCTGTGGTTATTCTACCTCCAGATTATATGCACAGTGCTATCCTGTGTGGTGGACAAATAACTCCGGAGGAGTTGCCAGATCTTCCTATTCAGTGATTCAAACATAGTGGCCACAGTTTTAAAGTCATATTAGAAAATAACCACTATTCTAATACTGAAATAACATGCAGTAGCTACAGCTAATAAAAGGCAGAACTCTCACTCATTCCCTATAACATATCTGAACACAGACAACCCTTTCTAAATGATTGTGATTGATCTGAATGTGGGAACTGACATCTTGAATTCCCTGCATGTACGATTTTTATAGATCCCATTTGAACCCAAGAAATCCAGGCTGCTTTCCCTGTACAAGTATCTAAGACACCCCCTTGTTCCCATAAATACCTACCAACTCCCCAAAAAAAAGAGAGAGAGAAAAAATATGACTAATCAAAATCGAAACCAAAATCCCTGCCCCAACTAGAGACTTGATCTCTGAAAAGAGAAATGCTGGAAACTCCATGAAATCTGTTAGGGACTTTGATATTGCTATTGATTTTACACAAAAAGTGCTCAGGTCCTATGGTGATGTGTAACAGTATAAACTTCAGATAGATAGATTAGATAAGATCTGACTTTTAATATGGCAGCGGTGAACAGTGTCTATTTAGATCCATTCTCCCCCTTTTGGACCAATGTACCATTCCCTTAGTTACTTGGCGCATCCTGCGAAACTTGCTGAGTAAATGAGGGAATGGTACATTGTCCAAAAGGGAGCAGATCTAAATGGACACAGTGCACTGCTGCCTTATTAAAATTCTAGAAGCAACAGTATTAACGCTGCTTTATACCAATGAAAACTGTTACATTACAGTTTTGTTTAAATTATTGAAAAGTCCTAGACACATAATATCCTGTAAGTGCAAATAAAATCAGATAGGAAGAATGATGTGCATAACTCTTTCTCAAAGGAAGGACTGAAACTCACTATAAACCCTTCCATATCCATTGCAGCTCATAAGAGCACCAGCTATTCTGAGCTCTTCTAAAGGAGGATCCATGTCAGCTGCAATACTTGGGGGTGGGGAGGAAGGAAGTAAAAATGGGAGTTTTATTTTTAATTCTGTATTTTCTGACATTTGCAAGCACAAGCCAGACTTTAAAATTGTTTCAACATCATTACTGTCAGGACATTTCCTTTCTGGTTAGACTTCCAGGCATACATCCTCTTTGTGGTGCCCATCTAGTGTAAAGTAGATGGATTCCATCTGCAAATGGCCAGTGGAGAATTCCCTTTGCTGAGGGTAGCTCCATGCTGGAATAGAGCTGCCAGAGCTTGCTTCTGTGCCATTCTCCATCCCCATCCCAGAACTGTGTGGCAGAAACAGAGTATAGATCCACTAAGCCAATTCTCCAGTTGCATAAATGAGAACATCCCCCTTGGCTCCTCTAGCTACCAGTGGGGCCAGGCAGCTTAGAATCAGAGATCAGCTTCCTGATGCCCACCCACACAACCTCTGTGCTAGCAGTCTCTGATGATTAGAATAGGCAGGGACTGGAAGATGGAAAAATGTAATGGTGGGCTTGAAAACAAAAGCATTAGCAGTGTTGCCATATAAACTATCTTTGGCTGATCTAACACCCCATTTAGATGAATGAGGAAATCTACATCTCTGTTAGGACCTGATTCTGAGTAATGGTTTGGGTAGCACTTCATATAAATGATCCCATTTATGTCAAAGGGAGCAAGACTGGGGGAAGCTGCTGAAGAAGACTTGGAAAAGGGGAGCAGAAAGATGAGATTGCTGGAGTAGTTCAGGAGGAGAGCATCAAGGGGAGTGTGGAGGGGAGATTCTGGAGGGGGCCTGGTGGTGGGAGAACAGAGGGACTGAAAGGAAAGGTTGTTATTCCAAGAGCTGACAGGGAAAAGTGGGACTTCACAGAAGAAGCCTCTCCACTCCTCCCCTGTCTTGTGCGTGTATCTCATGTACGTTTGAGGTGGATTTTTGCGCACACACACACACAGAAAGGCTCAGCAATCAGATATAGACCAGAAAAGAGTTATAATGTTTAAACGTTGTATGTTTTTTAAGCAAATCTCACAGGAGAAAGGGGTGTGCATGTTGGGGACCTTTGGGCTCTCATGGTTGACAATACCAAATATGTAGGATATAATTCTGGGTTTAGCCCTTCAGTGGTCTCTTCGGCTTTCACTTCATCAGAGGCAGATTGTTCTGCAACATGGTTGCAGAATCATGACCTAAAGAGAGGAGAGAGCCTGTATATAGGACAAAGAATAACTTCCATTCTAAGGCAAAAACTTTCAGGATAGATAGAGAGCTACAGCAAAGTTGGAAAAATCTTAATTGTATCTTGAGTTTTTCCAAAATATGGCACAATAGGGCCCTGTGGGCTGTTGCCTCAGTGCATCAGCGACCCCTTTGGTCAGACAGGGCATTGCACAGAGCCTGTGTGGATCAGCAGGACAATCATTTGCCTTTCTTGTCTGAGTCTCTCTAGTCCTATTGTTGGAGGCAAGGATGTTAATTTGTGTCCCACTGGGGTGTATAGTCTTCCTCTTATGTTTGTCAGGGCTTATCTGGTACTTGCCCTCAAGAGTCCTGGAATCTCTTTGGTTCTTAAGTTCCTGTGAAGGAGTACATAGGGGAACCCAGGCCCACCCATTCCACTGGTTTCCAGCTCAGGGCCCTTAAGCCAGGAAGGCAGAATCCATCTTCAACAATTCTTCTGCTGTTCCTGAGCTCCTTCCTACCTCCCTTGGTTCTACTGGCTTCTGCAGCCCATGCCTCTCGACATCCCTTTTTTGGGTTGTTGTCACTCTGAGGTGGCTTCTTACAGCTTGCTGGCAGGACCTTCTTTCTCTGGACCACTTGCTTTTCTGGCAACCGCCCTGCTCCTCTGCCTCTCAGCTCTTTTATTCTTCCAGCTGCTGTGAGGCTGCCAATCAGCGTAGACCATCAGTTCCTGCATTAATCAGCCTGGGGCATATAAACTCCAAGACAGGTCCAATATGCAACAAACGGGGATCTGTGCAATGAATCACCTCTCTAGTCTTTTAAAATGTGCTTTCCCTTGCAAATACTCAACAGCATTAACGTCTTTTAGGGAATAATGATCTGAAAAATTGCAGCTAAAGAGATTTTCAGATACAAGAGTATAAAAGGATCGCAAGCAAGATAGGAGCTTTTCCCTCTCTCTCTCTCCTCCTCCCCTCCCACCCCAAGTTTCAGTATTTAATGTGAACATTTTTTTCTAATAGAGAAAATATGTTCTAAAGCAAAACCTTATTTTTAGTTCTGAGCAAATTTTTACTGCCTGGTTATCAATTGTCAGGAGCAGGGAATTGTGATGGAAACACTGAGAGACCCCTAGCTACTTAGTTCAGTAATGGTCACTGATCCATGCATGTATGCACACACACACACACTAAAATAAATGTAGTCAAGCAGAATAAAAGAAATTTCCGAAGACCCAAAGCTGAGGTAAGCCTTCTAAGTAAAAAGTCAGTTTGATTAAGGGATCAGATCATCCACTTCCTGAAGAAAAATGTTTGTACTATATTATATTTCCTCAGCATCTACTGCCTGATTTGCAAGGTGAAAACTCTAGTAACTCAGTAGAGAAGAGATGCATTAAGACAAAAAAGGCAACAAAATATTTATGTATGTATGTATGTATGTATGTATTTGCATTCTCTGTAGCCTGAAATGAAATCTTCCTAGGCAGAAACCTTCAGAGTGCCCACAGTAAGGCCCCAGCTTATCAAGGCACATAAACACATG
The DNA here is from genome assembly GCF_003597395.2 of Chelonoidis abingdonii. Taxonomy (NCBI): domain Eukaryota; kingdom Metazoa; phylum Chordata; order Testudines; family Testudinidae; genus Chelonoidis; species Chelonoidis abingdonii. The sequence continues at coordinate 48,170,869 of NC_133769.1, read as the reverse complement.
CTTAACTCTATCACTATTTATGATCAAAGCCACTTTGGCACATGCTTAATTTTAATCATGTGCTTACATGTTTTGATAAGTAGGGATGAACTTAAGCATATGAATAATTGTATGTAGATGCTTGAATGCTTTGCTGAATAGGGGCCTATATGCCTGATCCAAAGCCCATTGTCAATGGAAGTCTTTCTGATAAATTCAATTGGCTGTGTATGAAGACCTAATGTAGCAACTTTATTAGATTTTGTAAATATCCAATTGTCTTAGAAATACATTAGATTTTGCATTTTAGCTTCATATATCTCAGTTTCATTTTTGTTTGCTCTTGTATGCACTACTATTTGTTACCAATGCCATTACGAAAAGAAACTGAAAGGCATTTCACGTAAGGATAAAAAATATTTGATTTAATTTCAGTTTGTCACTTTCTTTGTACAGACAAAACTAATTTACCTACTGAATGAATTGTTCTTGGTGAAGTGTCCAAGTGATGTTATGTAAAACCAGGATGACCACTAGGAATGATTTTTCCCAGAGAGTAGTGAAGGTGTGCTAGTTTCGTACCAGTTTCAGGAACCTGCCTTGTGCCCTGTAAGTTTTCACAATTGTGCATATTCTTGAGAGTTGTCATTGACACTGCCAATATTTGTCTGGGATGACATAATAGCTAAACTGATATAGAATGTTTTTGTATTATCTCAGTGACATGGTGTCGTTAAACTGACCTCACTACCTAAACTTACATTACTGTAAGCATTGGCTTTCCCCTAGAAATAACCCTTCTCTTTCTCCTTTGTCTTGGATCAAGGCATTCCAGTGGGTCTAACCAAAGAGTTCCAGAACATAGAATATTTTTCCTCTTTTAAAATTACCTCGGAAATTTAACAAAAAGCATTGTCCAAGGAATGTTAATCTTGAGCACTCCACAATTAGGAAATGCCAGAGTTTATCTGGGGATAGCACTGCTAGAAATGCTGATTCATTAGGGCCCTGATCCAACTCCCATTGATTTTGAGTGGCAGATGTGTCAGGTCCTAGCATTGTGACTTCAGTGAACCTGCAGCATGAAGTCTTTGAAGTACTATTTCCCAATAGCATAGGGCTAGTGCGTAAACAGATGCATCAAGGGTAACAATATATCCGTGGGTGTCTAAGTACAACCAGAACAGGCAGAGGCGTGTTAGGTGGTCAGATACTATAGTAATGGGGGCCATATAAGAACCTAAGCCAGATACATAAAATTATAGTGTAAATAGAGAAGAGACTGTATTGCATATCTGGTTTGTGCCAGCTGTTGGCCGCATGTGTTCTTTTAATTTCTGTAATGTGCTCAGATTTTGTGTCACAAAGATGGGTACAATATAAAGCCATTAAATAAATAAAATTATGGAGGTAGCTGTAGTTGAAGCTGCCTTTTGCCAAACTAATAAGGCCAGATGTACACTAGGAGAGCTCTGTCAGTATAACTATTCTGTACCAATATACTATAACAGCAAAGAGCTCCTAGTGCTGACATAGCAAAATAAGCTACCTCAATCTATAGGAGGGGCTTTTGCCAGCACATGTCAGTCACAAATCACACCTTATTACACCCTGGACCAACATAGCTATGCCAGCAAAAGTTTGTAGTGTAGACTTGGCCTAAGTTTAAATAGACAGAATGACATAAATAGAGACTATTCACAAAGGCCACAATTAGTTAAGCACATGCTAATATGCTTTGCAGGATAGGGATGAGTTTAGTCATGTGTTTAAAGGCAAACAGTCTTAAGTGCTTTGCTGAATCAGGGCAAAAATAAGTTATTTCAAAGTAAAAATAATATAGCTGCTTTAAGTGGCAAAGTTAATTAGAGCCCATCTTATGCTACCCATCTCTAGTCAGTGTTTTTAAATTGAATAGTCAACAATTATCTTTTGAACCCCTTCTGCGACTATTTAGATGAATGTATTTAATGATCTAATGTCAAATCTTCATTTTTGTTTGATAAATTTTCTGCTTATAAATTCTGTTTCATATTCACAGTACAGCATTTTTCAATAATAAAGCCCTGTGAAATCTTTCAAATTAAATAGAAAACAAACTGGGTAATGTACACTACCACCTGCCTGAATATGAAGTAAGAGTTTAATGTCTTAATAGGATATGGGACTGAAAACAGAGTGTTCTTTGTGACATTTAATTTACTCTAACAGCACTTTTAACAAATGTAAAGCAAATAGTCCAAATCTTAGACAAAGAATGGCCCAGCTCCCTTAAGAGAGTGAATCCTCTGTCTGTCATACAACAATATAAAATTGTCTCTGACCTGAACAGACCTTGGAATATCTTATATTTTCTGGTGTGAATTCCCTAGGTATCTAATCTAAGTGAGTAACTTCACTCCACACTTGTCCTTCCTACCCATTTCTCCCCCTGCTCTGTCCTGCAAACCTTCTCACCTTCAATGTCCCCTCTCCCTTCAGCTTTCTTCCTTTCAGCTGATCCCCTCCTAACCAACCTCCCCACCATCAATAAAGTAAAATACAATAAAAAGATTAAAAAAAGAAAAGATAAAAAGAACTGTGGAACTAACATGAACTTTCCTGCCATCGGATTGTTCATTCTGCTTGTGTGTTATCTCTTCCCCTACACTGTGTCTGTCTTGTGCATTTACACTATAAGCTTTTTGGGAAAGGGACCATTTACTAATCTGTGTTTGTAGAGTGACTAGCATTGCAGAGTTCAGACTCTTTGAAATAATTTCTTTCTTGTCATTTAGTTTTAGGGGTTTGTTGTTGTTTATAATGAAAAAACTGCACTGAGTGAATTGCATACTGAGAGGTGCTGTATCAAAATAGCTGGTTGACACCATGAAAAGATTCTCTTGAGCCCTATTCACTCCTCTTTGCCTTCTCCCCCGATATCCTATCATGTGTGTGCAGAGTGGAAAAGATGGGATGGGAACTTTTTACTCACATTGTCTTGCCCCTCAAACTGGAGTCTAGAACTGATCAAAAATAGGAAAAATATCATGAAAAAGTTGCCCATTTTTACCATAATTTTGAATTTCATATTCAAATTTTTATTTCATGTTCATATTCCATTTCAGCTGGAATAAGTGCAGAGAAGGACTACAATGATGATCAGGGGAATAGAGAACCTATTTTACAAGAAGAGACTAAATATCTTGTCTTATTTAGCCTAGCAAAATGAGAGCTGAGAAGGGCAATGATTAAGGCTGCGAGTCTCCCCCAGAGGTCACAGAAGTCATGGATCTCATGACTTTCCAGGACCTTTGTAACTTCCATAGCTGCAGCTACCTGCTGACCCCTCTGCAGCTGACCCCAAGGCTGCCCAAGCAAATGGCCACAGGACTAGCTGCTGGGGGCAGTCCTGGGGCCAGCCACTTGGGCGGCTCCTGGGGCAGATCCATGGCCAGCCACTTGGGGCAGCTGCTGGGGCAGACCTTGGGGCCAGCTGCACTGGTCGCTGCTGGAGTGGCCCTGCACAGCTGGCCCGGGCCACCCAAGCAGTGGTCAGTGCCACTGGCTCAGGGGCCACCAGAGCAGCAGCGATCCCAGAGCAGCAGCAGTTCTCGGGGCTGCCCCAAAGGCCTTTGGAGCCATGGTCCCCAGGACCTCGGAGCAGTAGGCAGTTGGGGGCAGTCAGCCCCTGCCACCAGTGCAGGAGCAAGCTGTGGGCCCCTGGGACACCCCAGAGCAGCAGTATCATGGGTGCCCCTAGAGCAGCAGCACCCGCAGGCCCCAGGAATTACTACGTTTTAGCTGGGCATATTTATAGTACAAGTCATGGACAGGTCACGGGTAATAAACAAAACTTCACAGTCCATGACCTGTCCATGACTTTTACTAAAAATACCCATGACTAAGTCTTAGTCTTACTATGATTGCTCTCTACAAATACATGAGGGGTGTTTAGACCAGAGAAGGAGAAGAGTTATTTAAGCTAAAGGCCAGTGTTGACACAAGAATAAGCGGGTATAAACTTTCCATGAATAAATTTAGCCTGGAAATTAGAGGAGTGAGATTCTGGAGCAGACTCTCAAAAGGAATTGCAGGGGCAAATAATCTAATTAATTTTAAGATAGAGCTGGATAAATTTCCAAATGAGTTTGTATAATAGTGTTGCCTGTGGTGGTCAGGAGGTGTGTTTGGCAGTTCTTGGAGTCCCTTCCAGTTCATGTCCTATGTTCCTAAAATCTAACACTTCAGGACTTCAGATGGTCAATTGTAGAGTTGAAGGGAATTCTCCCACCCCTTGAGGCATTCCTTCCCGCCCCCTTCTCTGAAGCATCAGAGATGGTCATGGCTGAGGATGGGACATGGGATCGGGTGGACCAGCGTGTTGAGGTGGTACAGATGCTTGACTGGAGAGTCTTACAAAGAAATGTATAATGAACTACATTAAATAAATGTATTTTAAATAATGTTAGAGAAGTAGATATTATATATTTAATAGTGCTATCAGAAAATGTAAAAGGGAATTTTTCTGCTTTCTGTGTATCTTATTCACACGGCTCTCCAAACTTGACTAAAACAACTTCAAAGGCTGTAAAAATCAGAAAACTGCCTTTGTGTTTTGTCTGCATAGAGAACAGGGTAAAAGCAAACCAGACAAATGTGTGATTTACTGGCCAGGTGTAGACCTCTCTAGTAAGACAGGGTAGGGAAGATGGACACTGACTGGACAGAGCCAGCTAGCAACTTAAAGGACACAAGAAGCAAATGAGTAAGAATAAGGCCACTGTTGTAAAAATAATGGAGCATATGAAAGCCATGAATAGACAGCTGGATTGAGTAAGGAGGAGGGTAGCAATGGCTAAAAAAGGTAGCTAAGAAGGTACCAATTAGTCTTTTAGCAGGAGAAGTAATAATATATTAGATGGATTTGGGGTTAGTTATGATCATGAGTGTACGAGAAAATAATTAGAATAGAATGCTTATAGATGAGGTAGTTTTGATAATTTGTACCTGTATGTTTCAAGACAAGGTATAAAGGACATGTAGGTACAATACAGGGCACTCTCCGAATCAGACCAGCATGAAGCTGATGATGAAAGAAATAGCCTACCTGTGCCCCAGTACTGAGTTACTGATCACTGTTATACACAGTAGCCTTGCTTTAGGCTTAATTAAGGTGGTGATATCAAAACCACAAATTTTCTTATTAAAGTTTTAAACTAGCTACATTTAGTAATTGGTATGGACTGTGCTTTTCATCCAACAGTCTCACCTACCAACTCATGGTCTAACTGATCTCTGAATATGGGTTTGGGCAGGAATTTTCCCCCAGGTCAGATTGGCAGAAATCATGGGGTACAGGTCACTACCCAAGATTATATGGGTATATCTCACTTAACCAATTCCCTGCCACTGCAGGGACCTCAGGTATTGAGGAACCTTGGTCCCTCCTGTTCTCTGCCTGTGGTCCATACTAGTTTTCTCCAGAGAATGTTAATACTTTGGTCTAATTCTGGTTGTTGGGCTTCATGTGGAGGTGGCTGGGTGGTGTTTAGTGGCCTATGACGTACAGGAGGTCAGACTAGATGATCAGGTTGTCTCTGACTGACTGATAAGTCCCCATAGCTGGTTGAAAAATTGGATGAATTATTTGTGAAAATTGTGAAAAATGAATCCCTTTTTCCAATCAAAAAATGAAATTTAGAATATTTTGACCAGTACTGCAAGTCTGTGGAGACTCTTTGTGATTACAGCCTCAGATGTAAAGTAATGGTTAGGAGTGTTGTCCATATACTGCTTAATTTGTTACAATTGTGCCTTTATCCTAAGTAATGCATGAGATGGGATATATGTAGAGAAGCCACAGAATCATGCATGGGTCAGACCTTTTATGGGCTTTTCCTTTGGGTGGAGTGTTTTAGTCCTGTAAATGGGTTAAGATATGAATGATTGTTAACATTTTGCTTTTATTACCTACCTTCTTATTGCTTGGCTGTCATTACAGATCTGTTTTATAATGTAAAAGCTCTCTCTCGCTCTCTCTTTCTTCAAAGATAATTAATTACTATAAAGAAATCAATATTAAAATAAATACTTGAGGTTTGTCTGTTTTTTTTTCTTTCATAGAATAGGTAGACAAGAGGTTGCTAACTGCAGGGAATTGACTTGGCTTCTGTGACCACTTTCCCGTGCTTCAGCTGCAAATGAAATGATGAATACAGTTTCTATTAAGCAGAAACCCCATGAAATTGGTAGTTACAGATTCCAGCAGTTAGTCTGGTGGAAAGTTAATGATTAGTTACTTCTCTGACAGCATATTACTCTTGATAAAAACCATTTTCTCAAGAATTAGTGTCTAAGGTAAGCATCTGGCTTCCTTTTCTTTTTAAAGTGATGTTGATATTATAAAACCAAACTCCAATGGAAGTGCAAATTCTGTGGGTTTTTGGCATTATAATTATATGCTGTATTTGTCTAGCAAATAGCTACAGATAATTGCTGCATTTGTACTTGTACAGGTGGGCTGTTGAATGAAACACAGAGTACTATTGCTGAACAAGGTATAACATAAGATTTCAGCAATAAATTACTATATCTTCTCCAACAGTGTATAAAGGCAATGTTTTTCCCCATCACTTTGTTCATTTAGCAGTTTTCCTGTGGCCAAAAGGTATTTTTACACAGGAAAAAGAACAGACAGTGATCTATTAGAAGAAGATTCCATTGGTTGTGTGCAATCATGATCATTATCACCCATAGGAATGCAAGAATGCTGCTCTCATATTACATTTATTAAAAAAACTTTATTTATTTAGGATGGAAAGTGTTACAGTTTTCAGACCTCAAGCTCAGTGCTTGAATCTTGTTTGGGGAATGAGGAATGGCTTGCCACTTCTGCAGGTTTAATGCTTGCCTCAGCAAGTTTCTCAAGAGTCCACTGGCAGAATCACATTATCAGAGGCCACGGAAGATGCTGCTCTTGACAGTATGTATTATAACAGAGACTCATCATTGTTGCAGCCATAATTTTTATTACCATTACTCACAATCGGTAAGTTCCAAGAGAATTCAGGTCTAACCCTTCCTCCCCCTCAGATTTCTGCCAGTTCTCTTATCTCCAGGGTTTCACAGAAAAACTGACCTGCTAAATTAGAACAGAGAAGTCTAGTAGATTTATTTAATTTTGAAAGCCTTGTTGGCAGAGTCTTTACACTTTGTCATGAAGTAACTTCTACATCCAAAGAGCATCTTGATGTGATGCTATTGTGCCCATCAGTTTGTACCACAAGCAGGATTCCCTTCCACAAACTCAAAAGCTCCATTTTTATTAATTGCCACTTTGATAGTTTTTTCTACAACATAATGACTGAACATGAAGTGAAGGATTTTTTTTTGTCTGCCACTCAGAATTTTATTGTCAAATTTGTGAAAGCTGGATAGTAAGAATACTTTGCACAGTAGTACTTCCTTCCAAGGATCTCAATGTATAGTACAATACAGACAGTAAGAGCTGGATTCTCTGCTCTGCTAAATGGACTTAAACTGGCTAGACATGGATAGGGGAGACCTCCCCCTGCACAGGGCAGCTTTCTGATGGCAGAAAGCTGGCAGAGACAGCAGAGCCAGTGCCTGCTGCAGGCTGGGGGCATGGAAGGGCATGGCAGAGTGTGGTTAGAGAAGGGCATGGCAGAGCTATGATCTCCACAGGCATACGGACAGAGGGACACCTTATATCAGTGGTAAATTAAAGCTACTGACACTGAGATGAGAGAGTACACAATTAGGGAGCCCCTATTAGTTTGTTGCCAACCCTCTCTCCAATCGGGTGAAGTGAAGAATCTGGACCTCATTATTTTAGGGCAAAGCCTTTTTCCATTTACTTCCATGAGCTTTGACTCATGCTCTTAGACGCACAACAGCATTATAAGTCAGGAAAATATTGCATTATCCCATTTTAACAGATGAAGAAACAGCAGAGTGGAAAGTTACAGTGACTTATGCAGGTTCACACAGGAAGTGTGTGGTGGTGCTGCAGATTAGAACTGAACTCTCCTGAATCTTAGCCCTGTTCCTCAAGCACCACAGCATCCTTCTTTGGATGGCTATCTTATGCTGAAGTGTGAATTTCAGTATTTCCCTGGCATTCTACTAAATGTGTTTAGTTAATACTCAAAAAAAGCCACCTCTGTGGATGTCTTTGTGAAAAACAAAACTCTAGAGTACATTATACTAAAATGAAAAAAAATGATCCTTAACGTTAAAGCAGACTGGAGAATTAAATTCTCGTGGCTCACTGCTAACTTAAGAACTTTCACAATGACCAATTTTTATTTTAAATTTGGATATTTTTCCTAGATCCTGTGTTGCTGCTGTAGAAACTAAGTAAATCTCAATAGAAATTGTACATCTTTTGGGCCACGAAGGATTCAGTGCCTTGAATGGCATAATATGATGGAATCAAAACCTCATCGTTGGCTGGACAGAAGTCAGTAGCCAATTCATTATGGCTCAGGAGCAATAGATGTACTTAATTAGTGGCTTCTCAACCAGAGGGGTGGGACTGGGAGGCATCAAGTGACAACTTAATGGACAACTGAGCCCAATAAAAGTGGAGAGAATTCATTCTGAAGGGAGGAACCACAGAAACTCTGTGAAGGAGCTTGCAAGAGAACATAGACCTCAGAGACACCCATTCTGATCAGTTGGCAAGAGCAAACAGGAAATGCTCATTTTTTTCAAAAAAGTGGGGTGCAGTATGATGTGGAGGGGTTGAAGGGAGATGCCAGCCCAGGACTGGGGTATGTAGGGGAACAATGTTCCAGCCTGTGGGGCCCCTGAAGGATTCCAGTGACTGGGCAACAGCCTCAGGTGGGAGGGTGGGGTTGGGCACATGGTTTCAATGACCAGGAAAAAAGCATTGGGGGGGCTCCTGTGTCTGGGAGGATCCCGTTTTCTCTTTGGGGAATATAGTCACCCTACACGTTAGCCTGAGCCCTGTGGGCCCAAGTCAGCTGGCATGGGGCAGTATGGGTTTTCAGACACCTGATCTGCATGTGGTGCTAGAGAGGCAGATTCCTGCAACATCATGTCCTGATGCTAAGGGAGTACTCTAATGGAGAGTGTGCATGAAAACACATCAACTTTCATCAGGTACATTAAGCTTCTGATGATGGGTTTCATAAATTACAGCATAACAATTTTTCCTGGAAGAGATAATGTGAATTAAAAATCTGATTCTTTCAAAATGTTTTAGCATTACCTTTCATATGGTGCAAAGTCTTTACTGAGGACATAAAGGCAACAATAAATACTCAGTTTTTTAGTCACTATTTAAGTTACTGAGTCACTGAACCTGTCTGGTTCAATTTCTGTAAATACTACAGTATATGACCTACCTTGACCAATACATTTTACAAGCTAGAGTCATCCATTAAACTTGTGCAATGGCTTTGCCAATACAGCTTGTACAAGGAGCTAATAAGTAAAAAAGAGGTTCTCCTATGGGCTATCATAGCATTTCTTGCCATGATTAATACAAGCAATGGTATGTTTTGACTTTTCAAAGAACTGATAACTGAACAGAAAAAGTGATTCTAAGGGAATGCAAAGATTTACATTTAGTTTATACCACTGTCTGGAGTTTCCATGCAAAATATGCTTAATAGCTATATGATTTATTGCTTTGATAAAAGACACTAGAAATGTGGGAGAAACTAATATTAATATAACTTATTAAAAATGCAGACTGGAAAAAGCATGCTGGCTATGCATGATACTGTGGTGATAAATCTTCTTTGCAGAACATAAGGAATAAGTGAAGCCTAATCTAGAGTTTTGTACCACCGGCTATATCTCAGATAAAAATAACCTGACTCTCAGATAAAAATAATAAAATAAAAAAAATAAATAACCTGACTCTCTTCCCTTACCAGAATTGGTTTAGTAATCATTAAGTATCTGGAACACAGTAAAACTCATATTCAGAAATAGGTATATAAAATTTTCCAAACAAAGTGCATTCCACCCTTTTACCTTAAAACTCCAGGCTTTGAAACCTATACATGAACATATAAACCCCTCCAAAAGTGCTGAAAAGAGAGATTTTATTAGTATTCAGGTGCTGCTCTGTTTTGAGAATGCTGGTGCCCTGCATCTAGTTTAATTCTGTATTACTATTAGAGATTTTTTTTAATTTAGGTGCATCAGCTGGAAAGAGTTAGATAATTACAGCAATCTCCAATAGAAGATTGTGCCTATTCGCTGCTGAAAAATGGTCATCTATTTATCAATTATCAGCTATTCTGTCTTTCTAATCTAGAATTAATTTGTGCCCTGTTTCTATTATTTATAATTTTCTGTGTCATCAACTTCTCGGCAGATTAACAATACCTCTTTTCTTTCAGAGAGTACTTATTATGGGTGAGCTTTTGTATTCATCACATTTTTAAATTAGGTTATTAATAATTACATCTTATTACATCTGAATCATAATTTAAGTTTTAATTACTAGACACATTTCTGAGTTTTCTATATTTGTATGTGCATGCAATGATGATCAGAGTTGTTTACATCACAGAAAGCTAGCAGTAATGCAATTTACACTACAAAACAGTTATTGTACTATTGTTTTCAGTAGAGTTAATACATTATATGAAGGTAGGACATTATGATCCTTGATCAACACTACTTTATAGTTGTGATTCAGTAAACTTATTACATTAGGAACTGATACTAAGCCCACTGAAGTTAATGGTGAAACCCCCATTGTTTACTGTGAATGGTGAATCAGGCCTTTAAATTATTTGATAACTAAATTTCTCTATTTCATAAAATCTTTTAAGACTGTCTTCAGTGAAGGACCAGTTGTCAAGAATACTGCTGCATAGCTACTTTGAGATGGTCAATCATCATAAGATGCAGAGATTGTGTTTAGTTCAGGCAAATATATAAAAATCTGGATGGTTTTCCCACCTGCTAGTTTAGCAAGGATGGGCTAGACATATAGGGATTTATACTGAAGGATGATGGGTATTCTGGCCCTGATCCAAGAAAGCACTTTAGTACTTGCTTAACTTTAAGCATGAACAAAATTACTCATGTACTTAAAGATTTGGTGTCCAAAGCTGCACATGGAGAGTGAAAAGGACAGGGGTCTAGTTGTGGTGCCCTGACTCAGGGCTACCTGGCTTCAGTGCATAGAGGCAGGTCTAACTTGCTTAACCACTGCAATAATATCCATCAGGGACCCTACACCAGTGAAGGATGAAGTTCACTCTATCATGTCTCCTTAAAACCCACGGATCCACACAAAGCAGGGATGAAGGGTGCAACAGAATTGCCTCAACTAACTTTACGCCAGTGAAGATTTCCTTTGCACAGGATGAACTCTCCCCTGTCCTTTGCCTGCCACTTTAATGGCTGTTAATTATCAGAGAACCCAGCTCCAACTATCTGTAAGATCATAGAATCATGAAAGTGTAAGGGTGGAAGGGACCTCCATAGGTCATCTAATCCAGTTCAGTGCACTGAGGCAGGGATAAGTATTATCCAGACCATCCTTAACAGGTGTTTGTCCAACCTGTTCTTATAAACCTCCAATGACAGAGATTCCACAACCTCCCTAGGCAATTTGTTCCAGGGCTTAACTACCCTGACAGTTAGGAAGTTTTTCCTAATATCTAACCTAAATCTCTCTTGCTGCAATTTAAACCCATTACTTCTTGTCTTGTCCTCAGTGGATAAGGAGAACGATTTATCCCCTTCCCCAGGGCTGGTGCAACCATTTAGGTGACCTAGGCGGTCTCCTAGGGCACTAGGATTTGGGGGGCGCCATTTTCTTCAGCAGCGACCATGGCAGCTGGATCTTTGGCCACCCTGGTTGCCACTGGCATTTAGGTGGAGGGAGCTGGGGCAGGGAGGCATGGGTAGGGCTGCCTGCAGCAAGTAAGGGGGAGGCGGCATGCAGGAGAACTCCCTGCCCCAGCTCACCTCTGCCCTGCCTCCTCCCCGAGTATGCCGTGGCTGCTTCACTTCTCCCACTTCCTAGGCTTGTGGTGCCTAAGCTGATTGGCGCCACAAGTCTGGGAGGCAGGAGAAGTGAAGCAACGATGGCATGCTCGGGGAGGAGGCGGGACAGGGGTGAGCTGCTTCACTTCTCCTGCCTCCCAGGCTTGTGGTGCCAATCAGCTTAGGGAGGCGAGAGAAGTGAAGTGCCCACGGCGTGCTCATTGAGGAGCAAGGATGAGCTGAGGCAGGGGGGTGCCTCAGAGCAGTGGGTGGGAGGTGGGGAGGTGCCACAAGGGGGACGCCTCAGGGCGGAAGGGGGGAGCTTCTGTGGGGTGCGTCTCAGGGCGTGGGCGTGGGGGGGGAGGATGCAAGGTGGAAGTTTCGCCTAGGGCGCGAAACATCCTTGCACCAGCCCTGCCTTTCCCCTTTATAACAACCTTTTACATACTTGTGCACTCTTGCTGTGTCCCCCCCCCCAGTCTTCTTTTCTCCAGACTAAACAAACCCAATTTTTAAATCTTTCCCCGTAGGTTGAGTTTTCTAGACCTTTAATCATTTTGTTTTGCTCTCTTCTGGACTTTCTTCAATTTGTCCACATCTTTCCTGAAATATGGTGCCCAGAACAGGATCCTTACAGGCACAAGGTCTTCTTGCATGCAGTTTGTCATAAACAGATACTTAAGAGTTCATGCCTCTTTTACCTGTAAAGGATTAAGAAGTTCACCTAGCCTAGTTTCTTTGTAACTTGTCTTGGTATGCATTAAGGGAATTATCAAATTGGGTATTATTATTTTTGTGTGTACTAAGATTTTTTGCCCAGGGGAACATCCTCTGTGTTTGAATCTGTTGTCTGTGAGAGTAGCTGGTATGCTAATCTCTCCAGAGGGTTTTCTTTTACCTTTCTTTTCTTTAATTAAAAGCCTTTTTCTTAATACCTGATTGATTTTTTCCTTGTTTTTAGATCCAAGGGGGTTGGATCTGGATCACCAGGAGTGGTGGGAAAGGAGGGGGGATGGTTAATTTCTCCTTGTTTTAAGATCCAAGGGTTTGGATCTGTGTTCACCAGGAAATTGGTGAAGTCTCTCAAGGCTACCAGGGAGGGAAGGTTTTGGGGGAAAAGTAGTGCTTGGTCTGGATGGTGCAGATACCAGATCTAAGCTGGTAATTAAGCTTAGAAGTGTCCATGCAGGTCCCCACATCTGTACCCTAAAGTTCAGAGTGGGGAAGGAACCTTGACATGGTGAGCAGCGGTGAGGGATTTTTAGGAACCAAAAGCCAGATTTTTTTCCTCCTTTGAGATGCTAACCATGATAGCTCAGGCAGAGCAGGGAAAAATGTCAGGCAAAGGAAAAAAAACCAAACAACAACAACTAGAATTAAAGCCAAACTCCAGGCTGAGGAGAACCAAAAGGAACATGACAGACAGATGGCCAGGAAGAGGCTGCCCACAAAAGAGCTATGGAGGCACAAAAGAATGGAGGAGAAGAAAAAGAGATGGAGAGAGGGAGAGAGAGAAAGCATGGCCTGGAATATTAGCACAGGGCTAAGCAGGAGTTACCAGCCAACTCTAACAACCCTTCTCCAGGTACTGTTTCCCATCCCAGAAAATTCCCTACCTACAAGGCAGGTGATGATACTGAGGCCTTCTTTGAGAAAATTTTGAAAGGGCCTGCCATTGGGTAACAGCATCCCTACAGACCAGTACCATGATAGATGGGTGAGGCCACAGCTCAGTGGACCCTTAGCAGAGGTGGCGGCTGAAATGCCTAAGGAACACATGAACGATTATAAAATTTTTTCAGCCAAAACCAAGGCCAGAATCAGAATGGGGCTAACACCTGAGCATGCCCGTCAGGTCAGAGCCCTAAGGTGGAAACCAGATGTGTCATTTACCTGACATGCCTACCACATTGGAAAGAATTGGGATGCCTGGATATCAGGAGCAAGTGCTCACTTCTGGAAGAGCTATCCTTTCCTAATGCAAAATGGAGCAGTTCTTAGAGGGTGTTCCTGAGGAAATAGAAAGGTACATCCTAGATGGGAAGCCCAAACTGTAACGGAGGGGGGGGAGATTGGAGCCAGATGGGTGGAAGTGGCAGAAAAGAAAAAAAACTACTAGCAGTTGGAGTGAATATCAGAGGGGGCAAACCAAAACTAAACCCTATCACTGGGGCAACCCAAGGCCCCACCTACAACCTAGGAAAGCCCAGATACCTTATTGTCCCACCTCAGCAGTCTCCAGCAACCCACCTCGTCCAGTGACCAGTCAGCTGGGCGATTGCTTTTAAATGTAATGAACTGGGAATATAAAGGCCAAAGCCCCACTCTGAACCTTTAGCATTACAGTTCAAAGATGGGGTACCTAATCCAACCCCTCTAAGATCTCCAAATAGATAGCTTCAGAAACCCTGATAGCGCTGCCAACCCAAAAATAGTGTTTAGGGACACTAAAGGTTATCTTCCAATGGAGAGCACACTGGGGCCTAAACCCCTTGGATCTCAAAATCCAAAGGGATGCCCCATTCATCACCCAGAGGCCTTTCTTCCTCCCAGATCTGTCAAATCTTTAAAATTTACACAGGGGAGATTCCTGTCCATTCATAAGCTGGTTAGGAATCTTTTAAACAGAGAGGAAATTCACCTTCCCCGCTGGTGGGCTCCCTTGGCCAACCAGATCTGAAGCTGAGAGAGAGCAACAGGAATCGTAACACAGAGAGCCAAGCAAGGCTTCCCTCCCCCCCTGTTCTGAGCCACCAGGGCCCATCTGTGTGACGTCTACCTGCACGATGCTTAAACCGATATTACAAAACAGATCTAATAAAATCGGTTTAGCGCGTCCACAGTGGGATCACGAAATCGATTGTTTGCGTCCATGGTCCAAAGCTACCATCGATTTCAGGAGCGGTGCACTGTGGGTAGCTGTTCCTCAGCTATCCCATAGTTCCCACTTCCGGGTTGAGAGCACAGTGCCTGATGGGGCAGAAAACATTGCCCCGGGTGGTGCTGGGTACAGCCTCACCCTCCCTTTGTGAAGGCAGCAGACAACCCTTTGGCGCCTTTTTCCCGGAGTGCATTGAGCAAACGCCATAGCACAGCAATCATGGACCCTGAGATCACAAACGGTATCCTGACCGTTGTCAACACCTCGCGTACTCTCTGCCAGCAGCATTCAGTACACAGAGGGTGACATTTACAGTACTCAAGGAATTATTTATTTTACTTCTCTTTCACGTGCTGGGGGGGGGAAGAGACTGACGAGCTGTTCCGTGAACCACGCAAGACACCGTGTATTAAGCTACAGACATTGGGCGCTCAGCCAAGAATGCAAATAGTTTTCAGAGACTGCTGTGGAGACTGGTAGCTGTAGTCCTCATTACCCCCTCCCCTCCCTCCATGAGCATCCGTTTGAGTCTCTGGCTTCCCGTTACGGTTGTCACGCACCGCTGTGTATCCTGGAGTTTATTTTTCAAACGCTTTGGCATTTCCTGTTCTTTAACGGAGCTCTGATAAAACAGATTTGTCTCACCATACAGCGATCAGATCTAGTATCTCCCGTAAGGTTCAATGCAGGAGCTACTTTTGCATTTGAACTGCATCGCCACCCGTGCTGATCAGAGCTGGACACGTGAAAGCAGGAAATGTCATTCTAAAGGTCTCGGGGCTTTTCCTGTTTACCGGCACTCCGCATCCGAGTTCGGATTGCGGACCAGAGCGGTCAGTGGTGCACTGTGGGATACCTCTAGGAGGCCAATAATGTCGATTTCCGTCCACACGAACCCTAATCCGAGTTATCACTTTCGAATTTAGCGCTACTGGTTGCCTCTCAGT
Organism: Chelonoidis abingdonii; assembly: GCF_003597395.2. Lineage (NCBI taxonomy): Eukaryota > Metazoa > Chordata > Testudines > Testudinidae > Chelonoidis > Chelonoidis abingdonii. The sequence continues at coordinate 48,155,077 of NC_133769.1, read as the reverse complement.
ACAAGGGAGGAGTCTTTCCGAAATCGATTTAAGGACGTTTAGTCTCGATGACAATTATCCGATCCGTCGTGCTGAACGGGGAAGCGAAATCGGTAGCGGGCCTGAAAACTGGCAGAACCAGCAGACAATCCTACCCAAGAAGCTCAGTCAGAGTCAGAGAAATATCACATAGTGCACCAGTGGAGGAGCGGTTCACAATCAACTGGAAAACAACCCATCATCTACATCGGCTTCCAGAGGGACCAAGCCCAAGTCCACAGTCTAAGGAGGAACTGGTGTCTCCAGCATCAAGGGAACAGTTCCAGACTGAGCAGGAAGCAGATGACAGCCTTCAGAAAGCTTGGTGGCAGCACGGAGCACCCCACCGCCTCTCAGCTCTTCTAACTGATCCCGGTTTGTTGTAGAACAAGGACTTTTATACAAGGAGACTCTTTCCGGTGGACACCAGGAAGACTGGCATCCTCAAAAGATAGTTGGTAGTTCCAACTAAGTACCGGGGAAAAGCTCTTAAGAGCTTAGCCCATGATCATCTCCCAGTGGCCATTCTGGGGTGAACAGAAACCAACCAAAGACAGGTTGGGAAGTCCTTCCACTGGGAAGGGGATGGGCAAGGAGTCGTTGCTAATTATGTCCGGTCTTGTGAGGTGTGCCAACGAGTGGGAAAGCCCCAAGACCAGGTCAAGCCCCTCTCCAGCCACTCCCCATAATTGAGGTCCCATTTCAGCGAGTAGCTGTGGATATTCTGGGTCCTTTCCCAAAAAAAAGACCCCCAGAGGAAAGCAGTACATACTGACTTTCATGGATTTTGCTACCCGATGGCCAGAAGCAGTAGCTCTAAGCAACACCAGGCTAAAACTGTGTGCCAGGCCTTAGCAGACATTTTTGCCAGGGTAGGTTGGCCCTCCGACATCCTTACAGATTCGGGAACTAATTTCCTGGCAGGGACCATGAAAAATCTGTGGGAAGCTCATGGGGTGAATCACTTGGTTGCCACCCCTTACCACCATCAAACCAATGGCCTGGTGGAGAGGTTTAATGGAACTTTGGGGGCCATGATACGTAAATTCGTAAAATGAACACTCCAATGATTGGGACCTAGTGTTTGCAGCAGCAGTGCTTTTTTGCCTACAGGGCTGTACCACATCCCAGTTTAGGGTTTTCACCATTTGAACTTGTGTATGGCCGCAAGGAGGTTAAGGGGCCATTACAGTTGGTGAAGCAGCAATGGGAGGGGTTTACACCTTCTCCAGGAACTAACATTCTAGACTTTGTAAGCAACCTACAAAGCACCCTCCGACACTCTTTAGCTCCTTGCTAAAGAAAACCTAAAGGATGCTCAGGAAGGCAAAGGCCTGGTATGATAAACATACCAGAGAACGTTCCTTCAAAATAGGAGACCAGGTTTATGGTCTTAAAGGCACAACAGGACCATAAGATGGAAGCGTCATGGGAAGGGCCATTCACGGTCCAAGAGCACCTAGGAGCTGTTAACTATTTCATAGCATTCCCCATCAACCGACTAAAGCCTAAGTGTACCATGTTAATTCTCTAAGCCCTTTTATTCCAGAGACTTAAGGTTTGTCAGTTTACAGCCCAGGGAGGAGATGATGCTGAGTGGCCTGAAGGTGTCTACTATGAAGGAAAAAGTGACGGTGGCGTGGAAGAGGTGAACCTCTCCACGACCTTGGAATGTCTGCAGCGGCAACAGATCAAAGAGCTGTGCACTAGCTTCGCACCAATGTTCTCAGCCACCCCAGGATGGACTGAATGGGCATACCACTCCATTGACACAGGTAATGCTCACCCAATTAGAACCCCACCCTACCGGGTGTCTCCTCATGCCCAAGCTGCTATAGAACGGGAGATCCAAAACATGCTACAGATGGGTATAATCCACTCCTCTAACAGTGCATGGGCATCTCCAGTGGTTCTAGTCCCAAACCAGATGGGGAAATATGCTTTTGTGGACTACCGTAAGCTAAATGCTGTAACTCGTCCCGACAACTATCCAATGCCACGCACTCGATGAGCTATTGGAGAAATTGGGACGTGCCCAGTTCATCTCTACATTAGACTTAACCAAGGGGTACTGGCAAGTACCGCTAGATGAACCCGCCAAGGAAAGGTCAGCCTTCATCACCCATGCAGGGTGTATGAATTTAATGTGCTTCCTTTCGGGCTGCGAAATGCACCCGCCACCTTCCAAAGACTTGTAGATGGTCTCCTAGCAGGATTGGGAGAATCTGCAGTTGCCTACCTCAATGATGTGGCCATTTTTTTCTGATTCATGGGCAGAACACCTGGAACACTGGAAAAAGTCTTTGAGCGCATCAGGCAGGCAGGACTAACTGTTAAGGCTAAAAAGTGTCAAATAGGCCAAAACACAGTGACTTACCTTGGACACCAGGGGGGTCAAGGAACGATAAACCCCCTACAGGCCAAGTGGATGCTATCCAAAGTGGCCTGTCCCAAGTCAAAAAAACAGGTCCAATCCTTCTTAGGCTTGGCCGGATATTACAGGTGATTTGTACCACACTACAGCCAAATCGCTGCCCCACTAACAGACCTGACCAGAAAAGACACAGCAAATGCAGTTAAGTGGACTGATGAGTGTCAGAAGGCCTTTAACCAGCTTAAGGGCAACACTCATGTCTGACCCTGTGCTAAGGGCCCCAAACTTTGACAAACCATTCCTAGTACCACACAGATGCATCTGAGCGTGGTGTAGGAGCAGTTTAATGCAGGAAGGACTGGATCAAGAATTCCATCCTGTCGTGTTTCTCAGCAAGAAACTGTCTGAGAGGGAAAGCCACTGGTCAATCAGTGAAAAAGAATGCTACGCCATTGTGTATGCCCTGGAAAAAGCTACGCCCATACGTTTGGGGACGGCGTTTCCAGCTACAAACCGACCATGCTGCGCTAAAGTGGCTTCATACTGCCAAGGGAAACAACAAAAAACTTCTTCGATGGAGTTTAGCTTCCAAGATTTTGATTTTGAAATTCAACACATTTCAGGAGCTTCTAACAAAGTAGCTGATGCACTCTCCCGTGAAAGTTTCCCAGAGTTGACTGGTTAAATTGTCCTTAAATGTAAAAGATCTTGTAGTTTTACATAATTAGTAGTATATGTAAAGGTGCATGTGTTTTATTAATCTGTTTATTCTAAAGTTTTAGGAAGAAATCACCACCAGTGTGGTTCAACACTGTCTGAAGATTTGGGGGGCGTGTCATAAACAGATAGTTAAGAGTTAATGTCTCTTTACCTGTAAAGGGTTAAAAAGTTCACCTGGCCTAGCTGACACCTGACCAGAGAACCAATGGGGAACAAGATGTTTCAAAAGGAAGGAGGAAGTTTTCCTTTGTTTAGAGTTTCAGTTTCAGCCAGAGTGGAAAAAGACAAGGAACCAGCCTCTTATCAGAGTAGTAAGTTTTAGAAAAGGGATAATAGTTTATGTTTATTTTCTTTGTAATTTTGTCTTGGTACCATTAAGGGATTATCAAATTTGGGTATTCTTGTGTGTATTAAGATTTTGCCCAGGGGAACATCCTCTGTGTTTTGAATCTGTTGTCTGTGAGAGTAGCTTTATGCTAATCTTCCCCAGAGGGTTTTCTTTTACCTTTCTTTTCTTTAATTAAAAGCTTTTTTAAGAACCTGATTGATTTTTTCCTTGTTTTTAGATCCAAGGGGTTGGATCTGGATCCACCAGGAGTTGGTGGAGAGAAAGGAGGGGGAATGGTTAATTTCTCTGTTTTAAGATCCAAGGGGTTTGGATCTGTGTTCACCAGGAAATTGGTGAAGTCTCTCAAGACTATCCAGGGAAGAAAAGTAGCGCTTGTGAGCAGTGGCAGTGATACCAGATCTAAGCTGGTAATTAAGCATAGAAGTGTCCATGCAGGTCCCCACATCTGTACCCTAAAGTTCAGAGTGAGGAAGGAAACTTGACACATCTCATTGCAGGATCAGGTCCTAAGAAGACAAACAACATATGAAATGTTGAGAGAGGAGATATTTTATTTATGCAAACGTGTTTTTATAATTATAGACAACGTGTCATGTCCTCCACCTCCTTCCTGAGTGTCATTGATTTGCTACTTCCTGCAAGGTAATACAGTAAAATGGAACAAGCTGCCATGGAGACTTGAAAAAAAGTGCATGCAATTACAAACCTTCATCTGCATGCACAAATAAAGCAAGCGAATATGACATCTGATATTTGCACCTAGGTAGAGGTATAAAAGGCTATTTGCATGCACAAATACCTAACTAACTGATGTGCAAATATAGGTGTGAAGTTGACATACAAGTGGGGTTACTTTCTTTGGAAAATGTGACCCTAAGTAATTAAATCAGATCTGCAGTGATGGAGAGTAAATTAAATTACATTCTTACTGGTTCACGGCCACACAAAAGGCCTGATCTGGCACAATATTAAGCACCTGAATCGAAGCCATACAGAAATAGTGTTCATGCAAACAAGACAAAAAATAAATTAAAAATATTAGAATTATCATTATTTTGAAATTCTCTTTGACATTTAGGAGTGCTGTACACTGAAGATACAAAATAAATCAAATGAATAACAACAAACTGTTAATTAATAAATAATTGAGTCAGGGCAGCCATATATCTATTTATTTAACTGATATCATCAGAACTTGACTGTTACTTGTCTAAAAAAGGAATTCCTCTTCCTCTGCAGTGATTTAATTAAGGGGCTGTATTTCAGACATTTGATGTCATACTTATGAAATACAGCCTTATAACTGCAAACAGCTATGAAATATACGTTTAAATAATTAAACCTCTAACCCCAGCTTTTATGTTAATAATAAGTGTATATATAGATGTCAATTTGAAATTGGACAGTGTGCTTCTTTAAAACCTTTCCAACTGCCTTAGATAGCTAAACAACTTTAACCCATATTTTCAGTATTCTCCTGGCATCCTCTGTACAGGGAACACTCTGAATTATGACTCTGAGGTAAGATTATCTAGTTATATGTGGCACTATTAGAAAGCATTAAGGGCAACCTGTGTTGTTGGTTATGTAGCTAAGAAGAGGAATGAAGGTTTCGATGAAATGCAGAATTGGGGTATATCAAGCAAAGAGAAGATTTATGAACAAGAGAATTAGAAAGTATCAGAATAAATTAGATGCTTCCCTTAAGCAAGTTAAGATCAGGTAACATTCCTTTTTACTAAATTCTACTCTATTGTAAATAATCTAATAAAATTCTCCATAAATAACCTGAGATCTAGTTAAATTTGGCCCTTTGTAACCTCCTATATGGGAAAGTATTAGCTTAAAGTGAGTGGAAAATGGAATAAATAGCATTTAATAAAATAGGAAATGTAAATACCAATGGGACCGTTTAATTAGCAGAGAAGGTTTTAAATTATACTTTAGGTTAACAAATGTGCCATACCTTTTCAGATTATATTGTTACACAAAATAAAAACAAAACAAATCTAGCAAGCTCAGTAAAAGCAGCAACAAAATTATTAGGCAGATGGCGGTCAGGGTCTGCTCCAAAATCCACTGAAGTCAGTGGAAGTCTTTGCATTGACCTCAGTGTGGTTTGGATAAGGTCCTCAATTAGCATTATATATAAAAATTCAACTCTTATTAAAACTAAGTACCTATAATTTGTATTTTAGATACACCTCTTTTACACATCTTAAGATGCTCTGGTTTATATTTAGAATACACTCTAATTATGCCCAGGATATCCAACCAATATTTTTTCAAATTATTTGTGGATCTACTCTGTTCACATGCTATGTTTAAAAATTCAGCACTTCTGAGTGATCTAGGTGGAAAACATGTGACTGCACTATAATTCTTCACAGTGCAAAGTGCTTAGGAGCCAGGGTTTAGCTTCACATACCTTAAAAATGGCCAAATGTGTTTTCCGATAAAATTCACCTTTCAGCTAAGACCAGGCATGGAAAAATTTAGTCCAGAAGGAGAATCACTCAGGCAGGGGTGTGTGTGAAACTAGGGTTACTGTTGAAACTACTTTGCCATCTTATCTGTAGCACTTAATGGCACATTTACTGCTATTATAAGACCATTATAAAAGGGAAGCCATTGCTCAGCATTACATTCCAAAACAAGAAGCCTTCTTTCAATATTCAGTCTGAATTTTTCAGACCCTGCTACGTGCGACCCACTCTACCCTGCCACACCAGGGGGAAGGAACACAACCAGAACAGGGAAAGAAACAGTTTAAAGAATATTTAGAAAAGACAGATGGGAGCTGCAGGCAGCCGTGCCTGCAGATGGTGAATGCAAACAAACTGTCTCACAGTCCTGTCAGGGTAATCCGCTGGCAATTACCCGCAGGTTGCCCATCACTGCTTTAAACGGTTGTTCAAGTGATCCTTTTGGAGGGTTTAATTAAAGACACACTTTTGTTAATTAGACTATTTGTCTTCTCATTGCCCAGGATATTAAAGTGAACACATTCCTACTAATTGAAGGGGAAACTGAGGCAGGCCTCAGCAGAGCTACCCCTACAGGACAGGCACACTCTTTTTGTTTTTTTAAACAGAACCCCATTAACGTCAAGATCAGGCTTGAAGGATCAGGGTAATTTGTATATAGGGTTCTTGGTTGGTGGGTTGTCAATCAGTTTTCCAGAGTACAAGTTGCTCCTTATTAGTATGTACAGCAGCCCAATATCAGGACTCATATCCTAGTCTCAAAAGGAAAATAGGAGCAATTCCAACTAAGAGGTTACACCCAGAAAAGAAGATTGTCTTAAAACAAGCTTTCTGGAGCTAATTCCTAAAATTAGATGTTTAGTCTTTTCAATAAAAACTTTAACTTTCAGGTTTGCCCATCTGGTAGACAAAAAATAAACTAATAACCAGAAGTTTTTCTGGCCAGAATAACTCGAGTCTTTTTAATGTTATCATTTTTTAAAAAAAATTAAAGATGAAAATATTTTGAGGAAATCCTGTGACTGACATTAAAAATTATTTACTTATAAAGGATTTTAGTGTTTGTCCAGCTGGTGTTTGTGCTTTGACTGTACTTATGGGTGTTCTGTCTCTTCTGGAAGATGTTCTGCATTGTTTTGGAACAAGTACCTTAATTTCCCCAGGTGAGTCTTCACTAGTGAATGGATTGTAAATGGAAGACACTGGAGAGTGTTTGCTATTTGCACAAATGGAAGGTGATTTAAATGAAAAGTAAAATAGTCATTTCTGGTGTATTTCAGCCTTTTTATACAGAGAAGATGAACAAATGTTAACTCCATTCCAGATGGATGCCATAGAAATTAAGACTTTTTTTTTTTAAAGTCTGAATGTGAGTGAATTGATTTTTTTGAAATTTTTGTTGGGCCAACCTATTGACCTAAAGGTAGAGTTCTGAGCTGCCATGTGGAACATATATGTTTGATTTCAACACTCCCTTGGGTCAAGAAGCACAGTAGTCAGTTGAAGAAGCAATATATTTAGCCTCACAATCCTTAAAAGTTCCTAAGATGAGAACAACACCACCAAATAATTTCTTCTTATGAAATACTGTAGGAAAGGATTTGAACCCCGGTCCTCAGAAAAGTAGAGTCCATTAGCCATGTGGTGGCATATGCACCAAAGAAGAGCAGCTTATTTTCAAAAAAGGGGCACCTTTCCTTGAGAACTCACTGGAACCTACTAACACTTGCTAGCAGAGGGTTACCCCAGCATGATTTTCTGGGGTAGGGGTTTCAGTGCTTTCTATAATTGAGAAATGTCTTATATATGTAAATAGTTAATAGATAAGGTGCCAGTAGATGGTGTTCAAGAATATATAGGCTACTTTCTGAATTTTTTTTTTAGGACCAATAAGCTCATTCACTGCAAATGCTTCCTCTGTGCAGCTCTTAATATCACCTTTTAACAGTCTTCATTAGAGATGCATGAGTGTCTCCATAAGTCAGGTTAAAGTTAGTTTTCAATTATTATAAATCTGCTTTTGACTCCCTGTTGTCAATCAAGCTTACACTTTTGCAACAGATCAACACTGTTACTAACTGTATTTGAATAATTGAAACCAATGGGCTTCTTGAGGGGCACACAGTTTTGGTGCATTCTTCAGAAAATACACATGTATGCTAGGGATGCTCCAGGTCATTCGCAGGCTACTAGCTTTAGGTTTGAATTGAGACAAGAAGACTTTAAAGTTTCAGGGATTCTAGGTATGGGCAGTTGGAGGGAGGAAGAGAGGTTAACTGGCCTGAAGCAATATGATCTAGTTGGCTGAGCTCAGGGTCTGAAGATGTCATTTTTCTGAGCTCAATTTTCAGTGTTATCACTGCTTCAATGTGTGGCTGAGATAATTTGTATTTCAACATTACCTTCTACTTGAGGATTTCATAGCACCTAATAAACATGTTTGAGACTCAAGGCACTCCTATGAAAGTACAGCAGGGAAGCACACTTATTCCTACTTTTCCGATGGTTAAATACTAATTTGTTCACAATAACACACACAATTAGTAGCAGGACACTGATCTCCGGATTCTCACTCATTGTCTAATCCACCACATCACACTACCTTCCTAAAACCTCTCTGTGAAATGTGACCAAGCTACACACTTGTCTACCTCTCAAGGTGGCCTGAGAGTCAGTTAATGCTTGAATAGCACTTTGGAGGTATAAAGTGCTATGTTATGGAATCTTTCCATAGTGAAAGTCATGGCTAATTTTCTGTTGAAGTATGATGTTGGTTTCTCCCTCTGTCACTGGATAAATATCTTACATGCCAGAAGCTCTGGGTGTACAGGGGACAGAGAGAAAGTTGTTTCAATGACTTTAATTGTACATTTCTATACTAACTGTAGTGCTTGGGATTTTGTTAATGACTTAAGTTTGAATTTTTTGGCTTTAACAATTTTTTAATATATAAATTACTGCTAAGGAGAGTTTCCTTGAAGTTAAAAGTTTTTCAACATTATTTCCATTGTAATTGATTTTGTGTGTGGGATGTTAACACATATTGGAGAACCAAAACAAACAGGGTTTTGTTCCAAGTGTTACTAACAAGCACCTAAATACAATAAAACTATAATTTTCGGAACCTTCACTTTGGCAGGACAAAGTAAACCTAGACCATCCCTAACACATGTTTGTCCAACTTGTTTTTAAAAACCTCCAGTGATGGGGATTCCACGACCTACCTTGGAAGCCTATTTCAGAGTGTAACTACCCTTATAGTTTGAAAGTTTTTCATAATATCTAACCCAGATGTCCCTTGCTGCAGATTAAGCTGATTATGTCTTGTCCTAGTGTAACCCATGCTTGCTTGGTGTGGCACTCTGTCCCCCTCTAGTGGCAGCTATGCCAGCTAGAGATTAATGAGTTTGCTACAGCCTTGGCTAAGACACAGGCCTCTTTTAGATCATGCAGTAGAGGCTCATGCATTAAGTTCTAAAGGTCCCAGGTTTGATCTTGGCCACCGATGATAGGGGTCCGTCATCATTACACTACTTTCAGTACACATGGAGAACAACTATTCACCCTCCCCTTTATAACAGTCCTTAACATATTTGAAGACTGTTATCAGGTTCCTCTTCAGTCTTCTTTTCTCAAAATTAGACATGCCCAGTGTTTTAACCTTTTCTCGAAGAAGATTTAAGTATCATTTTTGCTACTCTCCTCTGGGCTCTCCAACTTGTCCATATCTTTCCCAGAGTGTGCCGCCCAGAACTGGACAAAGTACTCCAGCTAAAGCTTCACCCACACTGAGTAAAGTGGAACAATTTCCTCCCACGTCTTACATATGACACTCCAGTTATATTTGCCTTTTTCACAGCTGCACCATATTGTTGACACATATTCAATTTGTCATCCACTATAACTCCCAGATCCTTTTCATCAATACTACTTCCTAACCAGTTATTCCCCATTTTGTGGATGTGCATTTAACTTTTTTCCTTCCTAAATGAAATATTTTGCTTTTATCTTTATTGAATTTCATCTTGTTGAATTCAGACTAATCCTCCAATTTGTCAAAGTTGTTTTGAATTCTAACCCTGTCCTCCAAAGTGCTTGCAACCCTTCCCATATTAGTGTCATCTGCAAGTTTTATAAGCATTCTCTCCATTCCATTGCCCAAGCTATTAATGAAAATTTTGAATAATACCAGGCCCAGGACCCCTGTGAGACTCCACTAGATATATCCTTTCAGTTTGACAATGAATCATTGCTAACAACTCTTTGACTATGGTCTTTCAACCAGTTGTGTAACCACCTGTAGCAGGGTGGTCACCTGCTCCTGCCCCGAGGGGTTTAAAACAGCCCTGGAGGAGGGCTGTAGAAGGGCAAGATGCCTGGGCTGATTGGGAGGAAGCAGGCCCAGCTGGGGCCATGCCTCAATCAGGGTCAGCTGGCCCTATAAAGGCTTGAGCCAGGAATCAGGCGAAGAGTCTCTCTCTGTGTTCAGAGAGAGAAGGGCCTGGCTGCAGGGAGGTTAACCAGGTATCTGTAGTGGAGCAGGGCTGGGGAAAGGCCAAGGGAGATGGGGATCTCCAGCCTTGGAAAGCCCCAGGCTGCAGGCCTGGTAAGGCCTATTAGGTACTGGGATGCACAGGGTAGCCCACAGATAGCCAGAGGCAGCAGGTCCAAACCCTGTGCCTGTGATGAGTGGCTGATACAGTGTAGTCTGCCCCAGTGAATGGGAGCAAAGTAGTGACTAGCAGTAGCCAAGACTGGGGTGAGGTGGGGATAGAGGGTTGAGGGTTCCCTGGGGAGGGGAGACTCTGAGAGTGAGGGGTTACTGCCAGGGGGCAGCACTCCAGATAATGGGGCACCGGAGTCCAGGGAGGAACAGGGGGACCAAGCGGCATCAGGACACCAGCATGCAGAGGGTGCTCCAAGGCTGGAAATGAGCTAATTCCCAAGACACCAGCAGGAGGCACCCCAGGGGTGAGTCCCTCGCCTTTACACCAACTTATAGTAATTTCATCTAGACCACATTTCCATAGTTTGCTTATGAGAATGTCATGTAGGATTGTGTCAAAAGCCCCACTAAAATCAAGATGTATCACATCTACTCCTTTCCCACATCCAGTAGTCCAGTAACCCTGTCAAATTAGGTTGGTTAGGAAAGATTTGTTTGTATTTGTCCATGGTGGCTATTCGTTATGATCTATTATCCTCCAAATGCTTACAAATTGATTGTTTGATAATTTGTTCCAGTATCTTTTTAGGTACTGAAGTTAGGCTGACTGGTCTATAATTCTCCACGTCCCCTTTGATCATTGTTTGGGCTATGGGTTGAAATTATTTCTTTGAGGTTGCTGCCTCTATCATCTCAGTTAATAGACCGTAATGGTGGATGATTATTCCACAGGATTACTATCACACAACGAAGTATGTGTGGTGGATCCTTTTGTGTATTTTATTGCAGGATTGGGGCCTAAAATAGTAACTCTGCAGAAGTACTCCATACTTAGAGAGAGTCACTTTTTCCCTTGCTCCATTTTGTACAGAGGATGCCAGCTCCCATCTTGTTTGTACATTAACTATCCTACATGTGTGCATGTTCTTCTCACTCTAGCCTGAATCTTTCTTCGTCCACCCTCTTATTGTTCATTAAATTTAAACTCGTTGGACTGCCTTTTGTTTTGTGTTGTATAGTGCTTAGCATAATGGGATCTCAATTCTAAAGTGGAGCATATAGGCATTCTCACTAAGAAAAATGTTGAGAGAGTCGGAGACAAGCTATTATGTATCCTTCTTGTGCAAAGGTACTTATGTGAGAAATAAATAGCTTCTTTCTATCCATGCAACCACAGGGGACAATATGCATTACTTCCATACTGCTGAGGAGCTGAAGGACTTGAGTCACTCAGGACTTGAAGTCAGATAATTTTTTTACCACAGAGACGGAAGTATAAACTCCACTCTTGATTACAAGGTCAATTTCCTGGATAGGGTTTTCTCCCCTCTAATAATTCATATTTTAAAAAAAGGAAATAAGTAAATAGCCTGTTTTAGGAACAGTAACAATTGTAAAGCCATTGCTTGCAGTGTATTAATAAATGGTGGTGGTTAATTTCAGGGAATGATTACTTACATACATTCATAGCCCTGAACTACCAGTTAATATTGAATTGTAGTCAGTAACGCATCAGTGAAATTAATTTGCTTTTCAAGCATAAGAGCAGAATAAAGGTATAATGTATCTTTTTTTTTTCTAAGATGGAAGTTTAATGAAATCTGATAGGCCAGTAATGAAGAACTACTAAACCTGTCCTTTAAAGCTATTTAAGATTTCCAGCAAGATACTAGCTATTCATTTTAAATGGAAGAGAACAATGTCCTATAATTGCTCTTCCACTAGGAGTAGTTATAGTTTCAAAGCTTGTTCTTTTATTGCACTCCAAGTAAACAAGTTGAAATTGGTTCAGATACTATTTGACATTTCTCTGTGTTATACTTCAAGAGGACTATGATCTGAAAATCTGGACCTAGCATTGGTCCTATCACAGGACTGACATGGAAGCAGTGATACTTCAGGAACAAATAACTTCTGTTAAAACATGATGTGATGTTATGTATAGCTTTGCAGCAGGGCTAAGCTCAGGGCTTCTTGGAAGGTGATCCATAGTATAGAAATGTGCAGAGAGAGTTTGCTGGTAATGAGGTAAGTGATACATTTAGAAAAAAGCTTTGTAGTTTTGAAATACAGCCTCTCCTCCCCAACACACACACACTTCTATTACTGATTCAACTAAGCACAAGTAGCAGAGAGAAAAAAAATCTCCAGTAGTGTGCATTGGATTATGCAATCTGCAGTAGGAGAAAGTACTCATATACTAACTACCTTTTTAGGATATAGTCTCAGTGCACTATATAACTCCCTTAATAAAGACTTAAAGGCTGAGGATTTTTGGCTTTTGTTTTTTCTTGTATTTTTTTAACTGACGTGTCAGACACAACAAGGTGGGCAAAGTTATTGTCAGGTCACACAGGAAACTAACAGCTAGTTCAGATTAGAACCCAGAATGTTCTGGGCTCTTGAATAAAACCCATAGTGCACTATCCTGCTCCTAACATAAGACTGAACATCATGTACTTGCACTCTGCTGCCTTGACATAATGAATCATCTAGAAAAATGTGCAGCCAAAGGCCATGCATGAGGCATAGTACAGACGGTGTTAATACACCGACTACATTAGAAGGCAGTGGGGTGGGAAACGCACCCAGAAAACATCTCTGCTGCAATGACTGATTTGATGATATGGTACAAGAATGATGAAAAATGGCTTTAAAAATAGCACTAGTTACAGTCCTGAACTGACCTAAAAATCAAAACTAACTTGATTTACATCTTGAACTAATGTAAGATTCAAAGAGGTTTCAAATCAAATGGTGATGAATTGAGCCTTTTTTAAAAAAAAAAAAAAATTAAACATCCAACAAATGGAAAAAGTACACCCCTCCCCTGCCCTGAAAATCTATCTATCAAAAGGAAAATGTCAAACCAAGAAAATCAGTTTGTCAAACGGCTAAGAAATGAAGACTGTCAGGCATCCTAAGCAAATGTTGTCCTGACCTGGCTTGTTAATGACAGCCAGATAGCACTAACACACTCAGATGTCAGGAAAGAGGAAAATAAGGGCAAAGCAGAGGATAATGTAACAAAATAGCCTCAACTTATGGTGAGACAGATAATAGAATTACTGTGAAGCTGATTCTCTTTGGCTGTTCAAGGCCCATAGCCACTCTACTTCAGGCTGTGAGCTATCTCAGAAGATTATTGTTTAACATTAAGCAAGGTTTTATGGACCTCCTGTTAGACAGATTCCCAAAGATTACTCAGGTGCTGTAGGAAGTAGAGTGAGTGATTTAGTTGGTGGACATTTCCCTCTCCAATCAGTATTCCCCGTACTCTAGACTGGTGTTTGAAGGTATTGAGACATATACCCAAGTTCCTGATCACTTGCCGTCATGAAGTGTTGTGCATGAGAAGGGGTATTACTCTAGGGTTCTTATCAAAGTCTAACTGGGTGCTTATAGTCTGCTTACCTTAAATTCACTGTAATTTTAATTGGGTAAAATATTCCTCACTGTTCATTGTAGTGCTGTGGAATGGCTGCTGCTTTCTATTCAAAGTGGTTGCATTTCTATGTATGTAAATTATTGCCTCCTTTAACCTTAGTGGCTAGTCAAAGTCTGGGGCCCTGTGGGTGTTCCAGTTGGGCGGCTCCGGGCACCAGCACTCCAAGCGCGTGCCTGTGGCAGCAAGCCACGGGGGGCGCTCTGCCAGTCGCCGGAAGGGCGGCAGGCAGGTTGCCGTCTGTGGCATGCCTGCGGAGGGTCCGCTGGTCCCGTAGCTTCAGCAGACTTCCCGCAGGCATGCCGACGAATCCACGAGACCGGAGACCTCCCGCAGGCAAGTCACCGAAGGCAGTCTGCCTGCCGTGCTTGGGGCGGCAAAATATCTAGAGCCGCCCCTGGTTCCAGTTAGGAGTAAAAACTGGTGGTAGTCAGGTAGTTCTTTGATGCAGTTTTGTTTATTTATGAAGAATGTGCAGAGCCTGGGCTTCTGAACGCAAAAGGAACCAAACAACAGAAAACAGCTTTTTTTTGTGCACAGCAGGAAGAACACCCTTTTTATGCTGCACTCCAGATCCCAAAACCTGTCCTCAGCTTTCTTCCAGAGTCAGTGACTTCTTCAGGCTCTCTCCTTGTCTTTCGTTACTTGTCTTTTCTCTTAGATGATGTTTATGCTTACAGTTAAGTGTGAACTCACTCTTCAATTAAGTCATCACTCTCAATCTCATAACAAGGTTTCAACCAGACCATAACAATATTATTTGAGCACCTTGGGATATTTGGATGAAATATTTTATATAAATGTCAGTTATTAATCAGACAAAGGCTTCAGATAACTGAATGTCACATGAGTGGTAACATTAGACACTTTTGCCTCCAGAATATAGAAGATTTGACTTGAGCTAACAGCCTTATATTTCATCTTAAAATAATTCACTTTATAGGTCAACAGGGAGTAATGCACTATATAAGGTATAAGGTATTTGATTACTTCAAGTCTTACAGCTTGAGTCTGAATCTCCTCCCCCCCCCCATCACATCTCTCTATTTTTGCCATGGATTTTTGTGCAGCTGCTTGGATATGTACTTGAAACATGATTCCATTGTCAGAAGTGAAATATGTGACCGTGATCTGCCCCTAACAGGGGTATATTAGGAAAAATAAAACCCAAAAGGATCAGTGCAGCTAATCACCCAAGATTCTGGATATTTATTGGATTCCTTGCTTTGGAAATATGGGCAGAAAGAAATCCTGTGAAGTAAGGCTTTCATGCAAAATTTCCACAACTTCCAAGTTAGCCTAGATTTGAAATATCATGAAGACAACCTACTTTATGGCAGGCACAAGTGTCAAACAAACGTATACACCACGAATTGCATAACGTGTACAACACCAATGTTATGGAACATAAATTCCACAGCGACAGACACAAAACTAGGACGAACGCCATACTATGGTGCAATAGCAGTTCAGAATACCTTCATAATGAAAAACAACAATTCTTCCTGTGCTGTAGTTTGAATCCATTTTCCAGGTAAACAACACCAATGGCTTTTAGAGAGATACTGTCATCCTTATTAGAGGCCAATTTGTATTTTTCTTAAAGAGGAAGGTATCTGTACATTTCATGCAGCACGTCTGGAAGTGGTAGCGTACATTTGTATCTTCAGTTCCATGAAGACTGCTTCATGTTAATTACTGTGCTGTTGGAATCCTCTATGACAGGGGAAGGTAGAAAAGGACTCCAAAATGGATTGGAAGACATGAGAAATAACTGGAGAGCAGAGGTTGGAAGAAGTGTTGGTTGGGAATTGAATGCTTTAGAGTGGCTCTTCACTGTGAAAACATTGTTTAGCATGGAATATTTCAGACCCTCAGAGTTCAAAATAATTGTTTAAGCATTTAATATTTGAGGCACAAACACAGGATTGAAGGCTCTGTGTAATGCTAGGAGTGGCATGGTGCGTAGGAGGGAGATTTTCAGTGGAGTGCTGCCTGGGGAATTAGATGTGAAATGCTGTCTGTGAGAACACTATTTGGCAGTCTTATTTCCCTTAGAAATTTATACTTGGATGCCTGAGAGGCACTCCCAACCTAGGGAACTGCATTAGTCATCTAAAGTGTAATATTCTAGTGCAGTTACAAAGCTGAAAACATTTTAAGGGCTAAAGAAAAATGAAAAAATATCAATACAAAACTTTTTTGGAGTTAAATGAAAGTAACCTTAAAATCAACTTATTCAGGTTCTCAGAGATAGTCTGGACTGTAAGAAACTAGACAGGAACAACTGAGTGTCTAGCAACATTATCCTTAATGTAGGGTTGAATTCACCTATACTCACTTAGCTTCTCTCTTTGCACTTAAATTTTGGAGACAGTTTGGGCATGATTGATGGTTGATGCTTACAGTTTGAAATACTTGGATTCTGGTCACCTTAAAACTAGATACAAGTCAACTACCTGGTGTTAATTCAAAAAGGAGCAACATGAACTATTAGGAGTTGAAGTGATTATTTATGAGGAAAGATTTTTTAAAAGGGGAAGGGATTGTTGTTTAGTGGTTAGAACATGGGACTGGGAGTCAGGAGATCTGGTTTCTATTTCAACCTCTACCAATGAGTCTTATTATATGTTGCTTGGCAAATCACTTAACCTTTCTAGGTTAGTGCACAGGATGTGCTAATACCTTACAGAATATTATTTATCATATGTTCAGTGCCAGGAATCTGGTAGGCAGTATAGAATGCAAGTTAAGGAAGGAGTTCAGAGAAGGGAAAACAAATTAAGAGCTGGTAGGATTGGTTTATGATAACATATTAAGAGGACTGCCAGCCAGGTAGAATCTGGGTTGTAATCCTACAAGTTGCTGACTCAGTGTGTGACAGAGAACTCATCATTGGAGCCCATTGCACTAACTGGAAAATATAGCCAAAACTCAGGGCCAGCTGTGACCAAAACCACATATTCCTCTATGCCCAGACTTCAGATGCAACTACCCAGCTCTACTACCCTCCACGTAAAATGATAAATGTTGGATATCAGATTTGGTGCAAATTTGCACTATGGGCTACTTCATATCCCCTGATACAGCTTATCTGCTGAATTAGATGATCCATGCTTTTCTTCACTGTATTGTCTTATAGCATGATTCACTGGCCATAAAATCCATTTAACGTTTAGTACAACCTAACTGGTATATTAAATCCCAGCAGTGGATTTCTGTATCCTCTGTCCATTCAGCCTAGCATCCAAAATCAGTAATGCATTGCTGGGCAATACATGCGACACCATCCAACTGATATTAGAAGCCAGAAACAGAATACTTGGGAAGTACATGAAAAAGACTTTCTATGATTTCTCTCTTTTTAGAACAGTAGAGCTTAGTTAAGAACAGTAGTCTCCACTCTACAGTACTAGCTGGTAGAGAAGAGAGGAATTGCTCTGTTTAAAAGGTTTCCACTAAAGTTATTTTACATTTCTGACCAATCCCATCCCCCAATGTGCACTGTCTTGTAACTCTAAAAACATGTTGTGCATATTGAAGGTTTGCTTCTTAAACCCACACACTTCAGATGTTCCTTAATGATTCATTTGTTCCTTGAATTGCCTTTGCTGTTAATGGATTTGCCATTTGATTTATAGCTCACTGTATCCTTGCTGCCAAGACAGTCTAAATATGCTACCTGGGATTGTCCTTTCATTTCACCTCTGCCTTTTGCCCATCCCTGTCTCTTCACTACTATTCACCTTCATCTTACTTCTCCTTATGGACTTCCATGTATCCCTCTGTCACTTTTATCCCCACCACATCAGTGCTGCCCACGAGAAAATAGAATGTGTGAATGGGCAGAAATTGAACAAAATATACTTCAAGAGAGGTGTGTGTGTGTGTGCAAATGAGAGAGAAACCCCAGCAACCAGGTTCTTTGTGCTTCCTTTGTCTTCCCTTGATTGTTGGTGTTACTCGGTATGTTATATTTCTATTTAGCTAATAACCTTGCAAATTGCTCAGCCTAGCAAAAGTCCCACCCCATGTGGAGACCCACTGACATCAAGAGGTCTTTGTGTGGCAGAGGTCTGCCCATGTGATTCTCAATGTAAAATATTGGGGGTAGAATCTGCGCCTTTTACTTTATTATTAGAATTATGCTCATAAATGGTGCTGAATAAATAGTAATGTTAACAACTCTACAGGATTTTCATAAATCCAAATCTCGGCTTTCTATTTTTTAAAAAAAAAAGTCAGATCGGCACAACGTTATAGGTGGTAAAGGTTTGATTGAACATGCTAATCTGAGCAGAGGGAATAGATTGTCCTCACAAACTGTTCTGTGTCTTGCTCCGTATTATCTCACTCTCTATTAAACAAGCATTCTCTTTTTCATCCTTATCTCTTTAATATCACACTGATTGCTAAAATAAATTTTAAATGTTCCTCTATTATGTCTAATTTACATCCGTTCCTGGCAGATTTCTCACTGCTTTCAGAACCAGCAATATAATGAGAATTATATGAATCATGAGGTAAGAAACTGAAATAAGAGATAATGACCAAATCTGAAAGAAAACCAAAGCTGAAAAATAGATGGGAGGTCAGGGGCCTAGAGCTATTAAACGATTTCATATGTGTAAGATATACCAGTGAAAGATGCAAAAAAGTAAATAAACCGTGAATTTGAAGGGATTGATCATTGTGGTTATTATATAGGCAAGACTGCCATTAAAGCATATCAGAGTTTGCAGGCCTTCCATATGCCAAGATTGGATTCAGAGGTGCTGGAACAATTTGTTCAATGTGGGTTCTGAAAGCCATTGAACAAAACTGTAAACCCTGGATCTGATGGAAACCACTTCAAGCCAGGGATGCTGCCACACCCCTAGAACTCCTAGTTCCAGCAGCTATATTGGATTGTATCTTGGAACAGCACAGAGGTCTGGGCTTTACAATATCCTTGAGAGTATGGCTTCTCAGCATAATTGAGTACAAATATTTTACAGACATGACATATAAGGGGTCATTTCTGTAGACAAGGACTTCATTTATGTGTGGTGGTCTGAAAATCTGCATGAGGAGGCCCTTTTTTTAAAAAAAAACCCATTTTACTACTGTTGGGGTTATCTGTCTATCTGTCACAAGTGTCAGTAAGCACCTATTGACCTCTGTGATGTGGATTGTGCAACACTTTACTAGTCTGTCAACCTCACGGATCCAGTCAGCTGTTCCCCTATGCGTAGAATGAATGCCTTTCGAACGTCCGCCATCTAAAACAGTGGGACTACTTGAATTAGTAAGGGTTGTAAGAGTGGGCCTGTAGGCCCTAGTCCTGCAAAGAGCTCCTCCTATGCAAACCCCTGTGCCTGTGTGGAACCCCATTCAAGTAAATGTGGCTCTATGTGGACACAGGATTCCATGAAGCTCTATGCAGAACTGGGTTCTTATTTTTCCTTCTGCCCTAGTAGTTCCCTGTTTAGATTTACATCCTTGAAAACCAGTAGTTAACTCACCTGAGTATAATTACATCCTTTGTGTGCCTATGCTTCTGTTTAGCCCATTATCAGTGGCAGCAATGTCTAAAAGGGTAAAGTTTCCCCCCAAAACCAGAGAACAAGCTAAAGTCCACAACGGAGATGGCTACAGCCCTGCCAATGTCTGATCATGACGGTGCAGAATGTGGCAAAAAAGAACCAGAGAAAGAGGACACTTGCTCATGAGCTTAACTTTCACCCTTTCTGGGACAAAAGAACTTGAATAGAATTACCCCAGGCAGGGATTTGTCCAGAGATTTGAAAGTTTTGGTTACTTGCACTTTTATTGTTTAAAATATCTATAAAGTGTTAAAATCCCAATTAAAAAAAAGAAAATTAACATTATAAAATAAAAATGAAACTGCATTTACTCCAAAATGTTCTCACTAATTTGCAATTCCTCATAAACCTTCCTTTTCAGACTAAAGGGATAGATTCTGTGCTCTGGGGCTGGCTCCGGCTCACAGCAGGCCCCTCATGGTCACCTATGGGATGCTCTGAAGCCCAAAATCACCATAGCTCTCCATCCCCTCGCCTGCCTCTTTGCAGGAAGCTGTGAAAGGAAATAGCATAGGGCAGAGGTCCCCAAACTGTGGGGCACACCCCCCAGGGGGGCTCACAGAAATCTTTGGAAGGGCATGTCAGACCCCAGGCCAGCCCCCATGGGGGTGGGGAGAGAGCACCACCCAGCCCTTCCCCACCCCCAGCTCTGCTCCAGTCCTGCCCCCAGCCGCTTCCCCGGCTCCCATCCCCAGCCTCGGCGGCAGGCCATGGCTCAGTTCCTGGCCCAGGGCAGAGGCTGGGGGCAGGGACAGGAGCAAAGTCAGACCTGGCTGTCAGACCTGACTGTCAGCCCAGCTGCCAGCCCCCACCACAGCCTGGCTGCACCTCCGCTCCTGCACACAGCAGCTCTGTCCCCAGCCCCACTCTCAGCCCTACCTCGGGCCTTTTGCCCCTGTCCACACCACCCCTCCTGAGCTGCCTCCCCAGCTCAGAAGCGGGGGCACAGACAGGAGTAAGGGGAGGGCATGACCATCAAAAGTTTGGGGACCACTAACATAGGGCCATGTACACAGGCTCCATGCAGCTCCTGCACTGGGGGAATTCTCGCAAAGCTGTTACAAGCTCCTTAAATCCCCAGAATGGCATGTAGGGGGTTAGGCCCAGAATCTAGCTCAAATGATTTGTGCTCAAATACAATACCAATCAGTGTGGTGTAAGGGGCTCAATAGACAGGAGGGTTTGAATATTAATTTGAACACCCCAATTGTCTTTCCCAGAAGTAACATAAAATGGGATATTCCAACACTGTTTTTAGTTCTTTTAACCATGCTAGCTTATTAGGTCATATGTTTCTACTCTTTAATATAAACATTAGCTTCTCTGTAATTTGAAACTGGTTTTCTGATACTTTATCTACTAAATAACACTTGAACCAAAATTCTGTAACCTTTATTCAGTAAGGATATCCGCTTGATGTTCTTAGAGTCAATTTTATCCCCATTTATGGAAAGCACCATCAATCTTTTTGAAAAACCATAATTCTATATTTGTTCTCTTTTTGCTCAGAGATTGCTTCATTTTCATAAGATTATGTCATAAGCTATCCCTCCCTGGGGATCATTGATAATTTAAAGAGGCAATTGCCTCTTTAACCTCATTCTGTGAAATCTGAACTAATAGAGCTATGGAGTCTGAAACAAGAACTTTAGGGAACGGGATGTCATCCAAACAAGTCTTAATTTGGGTAACATCAATATTTGTTCGCTTAAAAGCTTACTACAAAAATCACTAACACGACTAGAGAATATCGTGTGTGTGTGTATGTTAAACCACTACCGTATTATCATGCATCTTAATGACTAGCTTACTTGACACATATATATTAAAAAATAATTATAGACATTGGAAAGATGTTCTGAGGAGATCCCTTTCAAACATGCTTCAATGATCTTCATCTACTAGATTGGAGCATAATTATTAAGCTGCAGTATTTGTCTATTCTTTTTGCAAGTCAGCTGAAGCCTATTCAGCTTCAAATTTAAATGAAAAATTGCATTCTTTTTTTCCAACAGCTGACTACATATATGGTTAACACTGATGTTGTTAGCATGGTCCTAATGATCACTAGGGATGATTCCTTTCCAAGAACCCCCACCTTGGAGTTTGGGGGAGAAAGTTTATATTATGGTTTAGTTAGAATGATTCCCAGAATAAAAATCCCTCTCCACATTGGCCAGGGAAATCATGCTAGCAGCTACTGTCTACAAAGTTGCCGCTGGCACAGCAGCAGCAGTTTTGTTGAAAAGGGATTCAATAATTGCCTTAAAAACTTATGTCTTTTTGCACTTCCCCATGATATGGGGCTGTGGGAGGGGAGAGGGAGAGTAGTTCTGCTGTTATGAATCATAAAAAGTAACTTTGGTTCAAGTAGTATTAAGACATCAGGGAGTTCAGGCAATCCAAACTGCAGTTCAGTCTGCAGCTAAATTCTGAACATTTTTATTAGAATATTCTGTGTTTAAAAATAAAAAGCCAAAAGTGGACCATAGAAACTAGAGACAAAAGATCAGTTAGAAATATTAGGTCACCCGGTCCTCTCCGGGGGCCCACTGCAGGGGATGCTTTGTCTAGCCTAAGTCTAGTTTTATTTCTCTTTTTCTCCTGAAGAGACAGAATTCCTGATATATAATTTATCTGTTCTGCTGCTGACATTTCTTTTACATTCACAAAAACTATGACATGCATTAAGGCGTTTGGTAGGTTCCTCTCAAGGACATCTACAATATTTGAACACAGAATTTAGAAACTGAGCATCAGAACTTAGCTTCTAGTCTTGCTTTATTAGTCATGTTAATTAGCTAATTGTGATGCTAGGGTGAATCCAGCTAACTTTATAGCCACTCCACTTTCTAAAAACCCAACTTAACAAAAACTGCAGAGTTTTCTATTAAATATTTTAATATATGTAATTACACTGCTAATTACAAGATGCTCTTGTGATCTAAAGAACCCTTCAGTGCCAGCTGGCAAGGGGTTTATTCCTCTGTAACAGCAACTCCTGTCAGGCCTGACAAACTCACTACACCCAACACACTGTTTTCATAGTACTCATTCAAAAACTGTCTTGTAAGGTAACAAATGAAAGCCAATGACACACTGGTTATTAATAATCATTTTGAAATGTATATATTGACACTACATGAGGAATTATGTGTACCTACTGATATTATGCTTTGAAGTCTATAACCAAACAAAGGGAGAAACACCTTTTCTTCCAGACTGGAGGAAAGGTAGCTATTTCACTGTCATAAGTAAATTAAGCATTGTGAGCCAAATACAATGGGAGCTATATTTGCAGGTGAAGTAAATAGGAAATACAAGTTGACATGGGAATGAGAAGGCAACGTGGCGCCAGCACACTGGAGAACAAGCAGAAGGATTGCATTTCAACGATAACTGTAATAATGGGGCTGCAAGGACAATACCCCATTATTCATTTCACTGAGGAACAGTCGAGGTGCTGGGGGTGATTCATAATAATCTGGGATCCTGGTCTGACTGAAACCCAGCAAGTTCTGCAGAAAGACTTTGAGGGTGAGAAACTAGATTAAATGAGGTTTCTAGCCTGTTAAGTTTTGGTCTCCCAAAAGTATGTTATATTTTTGTTTCTATTTATAACCAATTCACTTTCCATCATCCTTGCTCAGTATCACTTACATTTCTGCTCTTTATTAATATGCTTATCCTTGTTTTATTATAAATATGCCTCAATGCTGTGGCATTAAGCAAGGTGTGAATCCTCAGATGAACTGAACAAGTGAGTGTGTACACTGTCTCTGGAGACAGCAAAGTTGGCAATTTCTGTGAGTGTCTAGAGACGGGGGTTGGATGCTGTGATGGCATGCTCTTCAAAGAGGGTCAGGGGCTGGAGTATGCAAAGAGTTAACCTATAAGGCAAAGTGAAGGCTGGCAGAGCTTCTGAGGTGATTGGCTGACTAACAGATCTGACACCCATTTAGCAGCAACATGTCTCTCTCTCACTGAGGAAGTGGAGTTACACAGTGATTCACAGTCCTGAACACCCCCGTGGTTCCCAGAATGGAAGAGGCTGAGAACCATTGCCTTTCCTAATTTCTGTATTAGAGAACTAGTTTCTTCCTTCCTCAACTTAGGTCGACATAATTTTGTAGATATGTATACTTGGCCTTACTGTTTTCATGTTGTGATACAGGTAGGAGCACAGAGGCCTGTGTGTTGGCAACAGAGATAAATCGTTTTTAGAAATGACTGGAAGTGACACCAGTGAGACAATGCTCATTCCAGTGTAGTGAGACAGTGATAATTCTTAAAGACTCTTTCAGCACATTACTCCTCCTTCTTAACTTCAGAAATACCTTTCCTGAATCATTACCATATATATCTTATATTCAGAACTTCTAACACATGTTAAAATTAGAAAGTACAAGGTCTGATTATTAAATGCAAGAGGAAGACAGAATAGACTACTTAATGCTCTGAGCCTGCAGAGAGGGTATTCTGCCAAATATTCAGCTGGTTTTCTATTAATGTGCTGTGAACAATGTCATCAAAGACTTGAGTGGATCTTGTTCCTTTATTATCATTATCAATTATTTGTATGACAGTAGTGCCCAAAAGTCAGTCAGATCAGGCCTATATTACATAGGGCCCTCTGCAACCAAATAATAAGAGACAGTCCCTGCAGGAAAGAGGATCTATTTCAGAACCTTGACCCTGTGAGTGACTCAGTGGAACTCTTCAGTGGTGCAGAGGTCTACCTCTAGTGAAGTCAATTAAAGGATCATGGCCTAAATTAAGACAAGATACAACAAGTAACAAATGGAAGAGTGAATGAGATTAACAGGTGCCAGAGCACTTGGCTATTTAGAGTAACTCTAGGCATAATTTTAGTATCTACTTATTTCACTCCGTGAGTTTCCATTTAGCAAAGGCAGACCACTCAGCCATCAGTGCAGACTGACTCTATCTAATTCTATTATTTCTGGATCTTTTCATACATTATGGTACTTCAGCATGCTCCCCAAATCAACAAGTATTTCACTAGTAATGAATCCCTTAAGACTTTTTCTGATTACCCCATAAGGCAGATTCTGACTTCAGTTACATTATCATTTTAGCTTTATATATTTTTTCCAAGATGAATGAAATTTTGTTGTTTTCACCCATTTTTCTAAATGATTATGCTTCTTTACATTATTCCACTATCATTGGGTTGCAAGTGCTCTGTTTAGAATCCTTTGCAAATGTCATTAATATGCTGTTTCCCTATGCCTTCCAAAATGTGAATGAAAAAATTACATAAGAATGGACCTAACACCAATCCTTGATATATTCAAGATATCTTACTCAAAACAATATGCTTCCATTTATAAGGACTTGTGTTTATAGTTCTTGAGCCACTAGTCATTCCATGTGACACTAATCTCAACTAACCCAATTTAAATTAATTTAAGGGATGTAATTTTCTGAGGCACTGTATCAAAAGTTTTACAAAAATCTATTTATACTTGACTATTCGTTTCATCAACTAATGTTTATAAAGTTTTTAAAGCCATCAAGTTTGTCTTGCATTTTTATTCTTCAAAAACCCATGCTGTGTATTGTTCATGGTTAGTCTCCACATATTGTAGACATTATTTGTTAATCATAGAATCTCAGGGCTGGAAGGGACCTCAGGAGGTCATCTAGCCCTACCCCCTGCTCAAAGCAGGACCAACCCCAACTAAATCATCCCAGCCAGGGCTTTGTCAAACCAGGCCTTAAACCCCTCTAAGGATGGAGATTCCACCACTTCTGTAGGTAACCCATTCCAGTGCTTCACCACCCTTCTAGTGAAATAATGTTTCCTAATATCCAACCTAGACCTCCCGCACTGTAACTTGAGACTATTGCTCCTTGTTCTGTCATCTGCCACCACTGAGAACAGTGTCTTTTAGGTCAGGCAGAAGAGGCTTGTACATTAAGCTCCAGAGGCCTGAGTTTGATCCAACCTGACAATAACTGGGGTCTGTCAGTGATACAACTACACTTCTGATAACAATAGTTTGATTCTATAATGCCACATGGGGCTTGATTTACCCTGGATTACTGTGTTATAAGCAATTAAGTAGTTTGCCTAAGGTCCTGATTCTGCAAAGCCTAATAGACTTATTCTGAAAATCCTTTCTTATTCAACTCATCGTTACTCCTTTACCTGACCTCACCTCAATCCTTGACTTCAAACTTCATGGTCCCAAGCCCAGAACATCTCGCCTTATCCTACTCTGAACCTTTCTTCAGCATGATGAAGCCTAGATGAGACTTAATGTTGTTTCACAGTTCTAATTTATTGCCCAACTGTATTCAGCTTTGTAAGGATTCATCTAGGTTTCTAAAAGTTGATGAGTGTAATTATATTTTTGCATCCTTTGAAAGCCTGGAGAAAGTACTGAGAATAGGGAGGTTAACAATTCCAATTTCATTTTAATGAGATACAGCAGTCTTGAGAAACTGTTAAGATAAGGCAAGAAATAACTACAAAATTAATTGGAAAAAGCAGAGATGTAACTGAGAACAGGGAGATACATGCCACTTTTCAAATGAAAGGCCTGGGAAATATACAGTGGTAGATAAATTGAAGAACAGTCAAAGGGAAAGATCTCATCTTTTTCTCCTGATTTTTCTATTTTTGTAAATCAGCAATCATCATTAAAGAGCTGCACTAGGATCATGCTTTGTTTCCAGGATCAGGCTGTGGTTACACACAGCTGTGAAGGATAGCTGGATGAGCTGCTGTTGAGGCAAGCCTCCCCTTGCACTCCAAAGTGGAAGTCATATCAGAGGTGAAAAGGAGATTTCAAGACCTGGTTTGCTCTTGTCATTTGAAGTCAATATCTTAACAAGGAGCTCCCACAAAAACTTCTGTTAGCCTGGGATAAGCCTTGTGTCTATGGTGCATGTGTTTTCAAGGAAGATGAGTGAGGAACTAGGTAATACATTTGTTTTCCATTTTAAATAAAAACTCTTTCAAAACCAGAACCAAGGAAAGTGGCAGCACCAATTGGCAAAAAAAATTGTATTAAATACATTTGCTAGATATATTTATACTTTCCCCTCTGAAAAACAGCACTGAGCTTATTATGAACTGACCAGTAGTTGCTCCATGGTTAAGGTTGACATTGCATTCAATTTTCAGCAGCACTCTCTTCCACTGACATCCTGCAGCAGAAGTCGATCCCCCGGAAATTCCACGTGCGTCTTACTGTTGAACTTTTCTGGGAAGTTCAGAAGAAAAAAAACCAAAAGTTTTTAAAATCATGGGCAAAATATCTTCTTGTTAAGGTCTTTAAAAATGACTTTCTATTCATCATGTCTCCCGATTGGCTTGGGTTGACTTACAAACTGCAAATTCAATGATTTAATGACTGCTAGATGAAAAGTGCCTTGTTTTTTGTTTGTTTGTTTGTTTTGGGGTACGGGGGATGTGACAAGAAATAATGTAGTGGTGAGTCACTGTTAATGCCTGTGTAATAGTTTAAGATAATTGATTTCAATGGAACTATGCTGATTTACACTATCCTAGGACCCAGCCCTAAGAGACTGAATTTTAAAGAGTAGATAATACTCTATTCTCTTTCATCAACCATTACTCTTATCCCTTCCAGCCTCTCTCCCCCTTGCAAAAGTTTGCAGGAGAAGAGTCTCAATAGATTTGTGAGAGCTGCACTTCTCTCCTTTCAATCCCATTTAAATTTAGTGTTCAGTTTAACACAGGGAAATTCCCAAACAAAAAACATGTTCTGCTTGTGTAGTTTGAAACAAGGGTGGAAGTAAAAACCTGGTGGGTGATTATATTCTCTGCATGAAAATGTGTTGAAAATACCCACCATTTGGTGCAAAGTGATCCATCACAGAAGCAAAATATTTGCTCTTCACAAGAATGTTCTGAGTCTCATGGTTAAATCATCTCTACTAGGGATGATTTAGCAATTACCATAGAAGGGTGAACAGGAACATCTCCTAGCTGACTCTTTAGTTGAATTGTAGAATTATAACAAGAGGTACTCCAGGATGCATCACTACTCTCTGGGCAAGTAAGTGGGCTCTCAGTTCCAACTGGAAGCGATATAAGATGGGGATGTGAAGAGAACATGGGAGCTTAGCTTTCTGATGTGCAGCTTCTTGTTCATGACTGTCCATTGCTCTAGCTACACAGTTCTCTTTGATATTACCAGCTTCCTTAGGAGCTTTAAAAGCTTGTCTGCAACTACTGCTGCTGGATTCTGTGCTTTTACAACAATGATTGGATGCAATGCGATGCTGTTGCAAAAAAAGCAAATGCAATGTTGGGTTGCATTAACAGAGGCATAGCATGCAAATCATGGGAGGTGACAGTACTGTTCTAGGCCTCAGCTGGATTATTGTGTCCAATATTTTGGTCACCAATGTATAGGAAGGGGGTAGAGAAACTGGAAAGGATCCAAAGGGAAGTGACAAAGATGATCAAAAGGATGGAATGCAAGCCTTGTGAGCAAAGGCTGAAGAAACTGGGTATGTTTAGTTTGGAAAAGAGGAGACGGTGGGGTAGGGAGGCATGATAATAATCTTCAAATACTTGAAAGGCTACCCTAAAAAAGATGGAGAAAAGTTGTTTTCTCTTGCCACAGACAGAAGGCAGTGGATTCAAACTACAGCATAGAAGATTTAGATTAAATCTCAGGAAAAACTTCTTAGCTGTAAGAACATTAGGACAATGGAAAAAACTGCCTAGAGAAGTTGTGGAAGCTCCTTCCTGAAGGTTTTCAAGAAGAGACTGGATAGCCATCTATCTTGGATGGTTTAGATACAACAAATCCTACATCCTGGCATGGCTTAGGCTAGATGACCCTTGTGGTCCCTTTTAACCCTATGGTTCTATGATTCTGGGTCAGCTGAGTAAACGTAACATTTTAGATTTGATTTATTGGTATGGCAGTAGTGGCCTGAACATTTTAGGTTTGTTATTGGTGAACATTTGTTTGTTGTTCAGTAGCAGTTGTAGTGCTAAAGAAGAAAGGGATATTAACTATGATTATATTTACATGTTGTTATGCAGCTCCTACTCCCATTTAAAATATCAGGGGAGTATTCATGAGAGTATGTACTGTTAACATTCTTTGAGAGTAATTATTTAGGATCATAAACTGCTCTGCTTACTGTCCCTGCCAGCAGGTATATGGGATCTTGGAGAGCAATTACCACACAGTTGGGGTTCCAATTAATTTCTTTATTAAAGGAAAAAGGAAGTGGTGGGAATTTAACAATAAAATATGAAGGGATGGGGTGTATAAGGTGTTTACAATAGACAATGATGGGGGGCGTTTCTTATTGAACAGTGTAGGGAGTTCTAACAGTGGGGTACAGTAAGTGGGGTTCAGCACAATGGGATACAGTACAGT